>NW_028324241.1:1797500-2097500 GCF_054372755.1 Phalangium opilio
CGCAAAGTTTTCGCGGTTTTCTTGAGGTTGGTCGGACTCTCGTTACCATAGCAGGCTCTAATGTCTCCCTTCTCTCTTATTCCCTTCTGGTACCATTCTTAAACGCCTTAAGATTCATCCTTCTAAATATTGGAAAACTAGAAAAAATATACTTGAAATTAATCTCCAAGCTACGAGAGCTTGGTGTAAACCTCGAAGCAACATCAGATGAAGTAGAACATCTATTACGTGGAATGACGGAATTCATCTACTCAATTGATGAAGGTACTTGTCTAGACCCATCTAGCTTTATGGATTTATTTCACCAATTATATTGCTACAACGAGCTCCTAGCTACGACACTGGCGATGGAAAACCGCCGTAGATTACGGTTATTGCCATCTAGAATACCAATGAGTCCAACAAATCGTCAACGAAGAGCTCCTCGTCAATCGCGGATACCTGTTTGGCAAAGTGGAGCGTTCAGAAGTCCGCTGAACCATTTATACCACTCGAATCTCCCATCTCTGAAAGAGAATCTTTGAACGCGAGTTACGGCATGGAAATCGATTTTATACACGGACTGGATGGGTCATACGAACCTGATCCTAATTTGACTGTCGCGATCAGCAGTGCTGGTCATGATCTAAACGTGACGTTTGTACTTGACGAAGCATTCGCAGATTGGGATAATTTCGATAACATACCGGGATATGAGAGATACGCAGGCAGAAATGTGGCCTATTTGCCTACTAACGCGAGAGTATTCTTCAATGACGCTTCAGCTAACGAAATGGATAACTATTAATTATAATATATAATTATATAATAATTACAAAATTGTTTTCTTTGTCAATGTGAGTATACCTTACATCTAAATAATAATATATAATTATATAATAATTACAAAATTGTTTTCTTTGTCAATGTGATGTACACCTTACATCTAAATAAAATTTACCCGTTGTTACACATATTGATTACTTATTGGCTCGGGTAGTGCACTATAAGTTGATAAGATATGTTCCATAAGTTTGTCACTGGTTATTGAGAGCTTGTCATGAAGTGATGTAGGTGAAACGTCATAGATTCTCGTAAAGACACGCCTGGTTAGTCGCTGTCAAAGGCGATGTTGGTGGGTACTCTAATAAGCTTGACGCTTGAACCATGGTGACGTCAAAATGGGATACAGTACAAGCGCCTCATATATCTATAAGTATCATGAAAAGTTTATAAGATGTGTTTCATAAGTATGACACTACCTATACTTCGTAACACTAGAGACTTACTGAGAGCTAGTTCGAGAACGACGGAAGAATTGACCACGCGTTATTTCAGCCCATTTTCCTATTTTTGACAGCGCCTCACCAGAGAATCTTAGACGTTTCACCTACGTCACATCATGACAAGCTCTTAGTAACCAGTGACAAACTTACGGAACGTATCATCATGTGTCCCTTCTTTGTTTTCTTGGTTGAGAGGTAGGTATACTTTCGTTGGCCGTGACTGAGGTCTTTACAGCAGCGTCGGTGAAATTTTCATGGTTGACTGTTCTTCATTACCGAATAGTTCTATTCTCTTTGAAATGGAAATCGTTGTTCGCAGTCGTATGATTAGTACTTAGTTTTCACAGTGATGTCAAGTATTTAAACTTCGGGTCACGCCTAGGATTCAACTTCATTATTTTTATATTATTTACATTAATTTTTTTGGCCTATTTCTGAGATAGCGTCTGTCTACGAGATCGTTAGCTATGTCTGTCCGGATTCGCATCCGATGTTTTGGAATTACAAAAGGAACTCTTAACTTGACTTATGTGTATAATTTACGAGATATTTCGTCTCTTTAATTAAACGTCGCGTCATTATGATATATGATTAACAAAATATCTAAATTTCAGCTTTTAGTATCCCTTTTGAAAATATCACACACACCCATACACGTTGCCTTTACATTTTGTCACGTGATTATAGGAGCGCGTGATTTTAAAATATTTCAAATCACGCGCGATTCAAAATTGCCAGGCCTAACTTCAATTTCAAAATTTTGCTTAAGTCAACAAAATTTTCCAGCAAAGGTAAGACCTTCAAGTTTTTATATGAGCTCCTAAATGTGCGCCTGTTTTTGTTATTATCAAGTTAAATCAACTGAATAAATTTCCCACTTTTCCAAAATTGTATGTTTTACTTCAAAATATTGCTACATTGGAAAAACTTTACTTTAGGTCGCGCATTCAAAATACAGTTTTTATTAGACTAATTAGGGTGAACATTGAGTAAATGAAACTCGTTTATAGAAAACATAGAGTTAATTTAATTAGGCATCAAAATATGATATACAATTGGGGTTGTTAACAGCTCAAGAAAATTAAACCGACTAGCAAGAGGCGAAGCAAAAAAACAACTGATAATTATTATAACAGATAAGCGTTAAGGTAACCTTTGAACCAGTCATAAAAAATGCCGTCACGGCACCTAGGCTAGTAATATATTTCACGATCAGGTCAAAGGTCAACAAAATTCCCCTTAACTATATTACATTTCGTTCAACATCTTACTGTTAATATACATCAATAAATATTAATTGTGACATTTTAAGCAGTTAATTTTAACATTAGCACGAACTTCTCAAAATTAAGTGAATATATCTGCTATATTTTCTTTCGAGGAAACATATGGCAGAATGAATGTCTCTTTGGAGAGGATATCACGGATAAAGTGAAATCTGACATCGATGTGTTACGTCCGATGGTTTTCGACGGGGTTTTTGGTGAAGTAAATGGCAGCTTGGTTATCACAATAGATGACGGGCGTTGGAAGATGGATTCCGAAAGTGTTCTGCAGTTCTGTCAGTACCGGCGTCATCCAGAGCAGTTCTTTAGTTGTTTCTGTTAGCGCTATATACTCAGCCTTCTTAGTGGACAGACAAATAGATTTTTGACTGATGGATCTCCAAGAAATAGGGCAGGAACCAAAGAAACTGATATAGCCGCATGTTGATTTTCTGGTGTCTCGATTTGACGCATAGTCGCTGTCGGAGTAAAATCGCAGATTAGCATCTTCCTCCTCTCGATAATGTAATCCGAAATCCGACGTTGAAATAATGTAGCGTGCCAGTTGGCATAAGTGTTTCCAATGATTCATTCCAGGGTTAGCGTTGAATTGAGATAGTGCTATTATGGTGTAGAAGATGTCCGGTCGCGTTCTATGTGTCAAGTAGAGAATAGACCCCACTAACGCTTGATACGGGATGTCTTTCATTTGGTCGATATCTTCCTTATGTATGGGACAATCATTCCTGCTTAAGGTGACGTTGGGGTTTAACGGTAGGCTGACTGGTCCTTCACAACGAATATTGAACCGTTTCGTGAATGAGTCGACGTAGTGTTTCTGATGTAGTTTTAATCCTCCGGGAATTTCCTGCACTTCAACCCCGAGCAAGTAGTTTATTGGGCCCAAGACTTTAATAGTGTACACTGCAGCTAATATGTTGATTACGTCTTGTTTTGCCTCTTCAGATTGGGCTAAAACTACTAAGTCGTCAACATAAACTTGAACGATGGCTTTCTTCTGTAGTAGGTAAATACAATTTGTTCCTGATAGTTTCGAAAATCCATGCCCTTGAAACATTTGATCCAACTCTAAATAACCACTGGCGGCCACTCTGGGGTAGGCCATATAATGCCTTTGATAATTTTAAGCAGTGTGTGTTGGCATCCTCGGTCGCAAATCCAGGGATTTGTTTCATGTAGACGTTTTCGTTTAGCTGTCCATACAAGTATGCATTTTTAACATCAAGGTGATAATGAAGCCAGCCCATGTTAACGACGAATAATGCCAAAAAGAGTCTGATCCATGTGAAATTGACCACCGGTGAAAAAGATTCTTCATAATCGACACCTGGCACCTGGTTGTATCCTTGCGCTACCAAGCGTGCTCGATACCGTGGCGTTTGGCCTTCCTTCTCCTTGATGGCGTAGACCCATCGGCATCCAATAAGCTTTGCATTTTCAGGTGTTCGGATGGTCTTCATGACATTTCTTTCGTTGAGTGTGTGTACTTCTTCCGCCATAGCTGTTAACCAGGTTTCTTTTTCTGGTGACGATACCGCTTCTTCGTAGGATGTAGGAACTTGTACCTCCGTGTAATGAGTCTCAAAATATTCGTCTTCGTCATCGGCATCATTTCTCTGTTTGGTATTGCCTCCAGATACATAGAGAGATTGATCATGAGGTACATTCTTGTCTGCGCAGTATCGTTGGATTTCTGGTCTCGACCTCAATCGCTTTGCTATAGGATCTGATTGTACATCCTTTTCCCTGTCTCTTTCGTCCTGTATCCTGTCTTCATTGTCGCTTTCGTCCTGTATTCTGTCTTCATTGTCGCTTTCATGTTCCGCTGGCCATAAAAAATGAACCTTTTCCTCAGGCTTTTGGGCACTTTTCATGGCTTCTATTCTAATACGCCTTTCGTCGAAAGTGACGTGTTTGGTTTCCTTAACTGTGTTTTCGTCAGGTAGCCATATGCGGTATCCTTTGGTGCGACGTGCGTATCCCAGGAGAATGCCCGGTTTTGAGCGCTGATTGAAATTATGCTTCCTTTGACGTTTATGAATATGCATGAACGCAAGGCAACTTATTCGTTTCATATGTCTTCCGCTTGGCTTGATATTTCTTCACAGTTCCATGGGCACTGCATTGTCCAAATGGCCGTGTCTTTGTCGATTTTTGATATACGTCGCTGTCAGTACCAACTCGGCCCATAGGAACAGCGGGAGCTTGGCTTCAATCATTAATGCACGTGCCATATCCACTAGAGTTCGGTTGAGCCTTTCCGCCACCCCGTTCATTTGTGGCGAATATACGTTCGTACGTTGGTGTTTAATTCCGGCTGCCTGGCAGACTTGTTCAAACCTTCTTGAACAAAACTCCATACCATTGTCGGTGCGTATGGCTTTAATTCGCTTTCCTGTCTCGTTTTCTGTTGTCATTTCATATTCTTCAAAGCAGCGCAGAACTTCGTCCTTCGTCTTGAGGATGTAGACTGTAGTGTGTCTCGTATAATCGTCGACGAAGGACACATAATACTTCGCTCCCCCTAGCGAAGTTACGGGAGCAGGACCCCAGACATCCGAATGGATCAATTCTAGCACTTCTTGGCTGCCCACCGATCCTTGACGTGTAAAAGGTCGCAAAACGCTTTTACTCGTTTTACAAGCAAAACACGTGTCTAGTTGTCCGTTATTTAGCTTCAACCCATGTAGCATGTCATGCTTTCCCATGTGCTTCAAATCTGCTTCATTGATATGGCCCAGTCGCTGATGCCAGAGTGTCAACAGGTCATTAGGAGTGTGACCAACGTAATGGGCCCCCACCTTGTCTTCCTGCTGAATGATTTCCACATCCCACCCATATAGACCCTTCTGGAGTGGCGCTTCCAATGCTATGGGTCCGTTTGGAAAATATACCGTGCATCTTTGATTACAGATCTCTAATTTATAACCAGCTTCGTCGATTAAATGGGCTGCGATCAAGTTCTTGTGCATCTTAGGTGTGTAAAGAGCATTCTTCAACTGGAACTTGTTAGCGCTATTCCCGAACATTGTTTTTACCCATACATCGCCAACACCCTCGGCCGTTGATTGCCCCTCACCAAGAGAGATTTGTTTTTGTTACTTCGCGAATGTGGAAAACCAGGAACGTTCGTGGCACATATGATGCGTCGACGCGGAATCTAGCAGCCAGGTGTGGCTAGTTGTACTGTTGCAACATATCGATGCGTAAAACGCCCCTTCCCGTCCATCATTTCCCGTATTCTTTGCTTTCGGTCGCTGGCTTTTCCCTTTTCTGTCTGTCCTACATTCGGAGCTTCGGTGTCCCGCAAGTCCACAATTATAACATTTTCCGCGGAATACCGGTTTACCTTGTTGGTCGGAAGGTTTATTACTTCGTGCTGTCTTCTCCCCTTTCTTAACTTGCGCTGCAAAAGCATCGGCTGATCCTAGTTGCTTTTCCTTCAGCGTTTGACGCCCATACTCCGCCTCTAGTTTCGCCATCACATTTGAGGACAGAAAATCCAAAATCCGCATCATCCAGAAGGTACAATGTTTGCACCAATGAATCATAAGACGACGGGAGCGATCCAATTAACAAATAACAGAGATCCTTATCTGGAATGTTTTCCCCTGCCTCTAACAGCTGCCTCCGTACAGTCTTTACACGACCAATGAATGCTGACATGGGTTCTTCAGGCTTGTATTCGAGTGAATAAAACTCCTTCCTTAAGACCCCGATCCTGGCTCGTGACTTCGGTTCAAATGTATTCTCAATTTTATCCCATGCTTCTTAGGCGAATTAATGCCATCCAGTAGGCTCCGGTAGTCTTGCCCTAGCGTCATGGCTAGGATAGAGTATGTTTTTGACGCCTTGCTCTGGAAGCGCTGTTGTACCAGACACGCCTGGTTAGTCGCTGTCAAAGGCGATGTTGGTGGGTACTCTAATAAGCTTGACGCTTGAACCATGGTGACGTCAAAATGGGATACAGTACAAGCGCCTCATATATCTATAAGTATCATGAAAAGTTTATAAGATGTGTTTCATAAGTATGACACTACCTATACTTCGTAACACTAGAGACTTACTCAGAGCTAGTTCGAGAACGACGGCAGAATTGACTACTCGCGTTATTTCAGCCCATTTTCCTATTTTTGACAGCGCCTCACCAGAGAATCTTAGACGTTTCACCTACGTCAGATCATGACAAGCTCTTAGTAACCAGTGACAAACTTACGGAACGTATCATCATGTGTCCCTTCTTTGTTTTCTTGGTTGAGAGGTAGGTATACTTTCGTTGGCCGTGACCGAGGTCTTTACAGCAGCGTCGGTGAAATTTTCATGGTTGACTGTTCTTCATTACCGAATAGTTCTATTCTCTTTGAAATGGAAATCGTTGTTCGCATTCGTATGATTAGTACTTATTTTTCACAGTGATGTCAAGTATTTAAACTTCGGGTCACGCCTGGGGTTCAACTTCATTATTTTTATATTATTTACATTAATTTTTTTGGCCTATTTCTGAGATAGCGTCTGTCTACGATATCGTTAGCTATGTCTGTCCGGATTCGCATCCGATGTTTTGGAATTACAAAAGGAATTCTTAACGTGACTTATGTGTATAATTTACGAGATATGTCGTGTCTTTAATTAAACGTCGCGTCATTATGATATATGATTAACAAAATATCTAAATTTCAGCTTTTAGTATCCCTTTTGAAAATATGACACACACCCATACACGTTGCCTTTACATTTTGTCACGTGATTATAGGAGCGCGTGATTTTAAAATATTATTATCACGCGCGATTCAAAATTGCCAGGCCTAACTTCAATTTCAAAATTTTGCTTAAGTCAACAAAATTTTCCAGCAAAGGTAAGACCTTCAAGTTTTTATATGAGCTCCTAAATGTGCGCCTGTTTTTGTTATTATCAAGTTAAATCAACTGAATAAATTTCCCCCTTTTCCAAAAGGAAAAACTTTACTTTAGCTCGCGCATTCAAAAAACAGTTTTTTCAATAAATATCATTTCTTGGAGGTGAATAATTAATTACATTTAAGTCGCGGAAACTATTTTAATAAATATTTTCACGACCATAAAAACCCGACCAGTTCCTTCTTCCTAGCCACGAAATAACATAAAATATCTAAAAATATAACCTAACCTAACCAAACCTAACCTAACCTTTAGTCCTTTAATATGAAGGGTAAAATATAGAAAAACATGGAAAATATACATTTTGATTATTTTCCGCACCTTAATTTTAACTAATTATCCTATAATTAACCTTGAATAAACGATATTTATTGAAAAAACTGTATTTTGAATGCGCGAGCTAAAGTAAAGTTTAGCCGCTACATTTTCTAAATAATTGCTAATTAGCTTGTTTATTGCCACCTTTTCCAAAATATTATTCTATCCTAAAAAGAGGCGCACTTTTAGCCACTCGTTAAAATTTGTCAAGTGCTGTGATTGAAAGTAAGTTCAAGAAAACAATTTAATATTAATATGTCATGATTTTCAATTATTTTTAAACTTCGGCGTATAAAAAGAATTTACAACACTTAATTTTGTTGCCGAGTTTAAAAATACTTGGGAAGTAATGACTTTAAATTTAAAAAAAAATAATTTTTCCTTTATTGATTTAGGCTTAGCAAAATGGAGCAAAAGTTCAGTATCCAAGGGTGCAGTGTCACCATCAATATTTATGTAGGAGGGGGACGAGGTGGTGGACGGCATAGAGACTATAAACCCCAAGGAGTGGCAGGTCCCCCGCTCTACAAGCGCAAATAATGATGTTGCTCTAAAATTGGTACATGAGAGCTTCCGGCCCGTTTAATTTTGCTTAGCGGAAGTTGCCCTGTACCAGGAAAAAGGGCAACAAGTTGAGGCATTCCTTCCACTCCTCTACTTCCATTCTCTTCTTGGACGGCGAGGTGGAAGGGGAGGTGGTACGGGGGAAAAGCGCCCCGAAGTTAAAATTTGTTCGCATTGTAGAAAGACAGGGCATTTTGAAGTTTTCTTTTTTAAAAAAGTGGTGAAAAAAAAAGAAAAAAATCAGGAAAAGGTACAGGAGAGCCCGAGCAGCGAAGATGAGAAAGCAAACCCATTTTACCTTCATGTTAACTGATAACCACACCAGTATACAAAGTTTCATACTCCTCGTTAAAGCCCTATTAAAACCATGGAGATAGGAATTATGTTCCTATCTCTATGATCAAAACCGGTTTCCCCCTATTTAAACCTAATTAAAAATAATTAAACAATTTAACATAAAAATTCTTTATTGTTTTGTAGCAAAAACAACCCTAATTTTTGCTCTGGAAGCGCTGTTGTACCAGACACTCCTGGTTAGTCGCTGTCAAAGGCGATGTTGGTGGGTACTCTAATAAGCTTGACGCTTGAACCATGGTGACGTCAAAATGGGATACAGTACAAGCGCCTCATATATCTATAAGTATCATCATAAGTTTATAAGATGTGTTTCATAAGTATGACACTACCTAAACTTCGTAACACTAGAGACTTACTGAGAGCTAGTTCAAGAACGACGGCAGAGTTGACTACACGCGTTATTTCAGTCCATTTTCCTATTTTTGACAGCGCCTCACCAGAGAATCTTAGACGTTTCACCTACGTTATTATATCTCTCTTTTTTTGAAGTAAAAATTTACGAATTATTAAACCAGTATTCCAAGCATAGAGAATATGTATATGGTAAAGCAGATGACATTTTACATCCAATAAGAATGTGCCTTGGACACGTGAAATCAGTTAGCGGGGAAAAAACAGGAAATTAAGTGTATATTACCAAAAGTTTATTGATATTACTTTGGGAGAAATATAACCTTTATGTGTTTGAAACAGGCCAGTTGTCTACCCCTCAACTATATTCCCCCTCAACCCTATATTCTTATTTATAGAAACAGTCTTTGCAGACAAAGATTAGAAAAAGTAAGGGATAAGTTTATAAATTAATTGCCTGAAGTAACAGATATTAAAATGTTGACTTTTGAAGAGATGATTTTAAACATTTAAAATTCGAAAAAATTGATAGGGGCCAAGTTCTTTGATAGGGGCGCTGTAATGTTTTCAAAATGGTTGTTTCAACGGGGTATATAATGTGTTTATCGACATAGCGCAATTGAAGAATTAAGAATTTTAAATGTTGACAAGTTTAAGGTAACATTATTTGAAATTTATATATACGCGAATTACAACGAAGGGATTAAAAACGATGTCAAATAGAAGGAGAACAGATACATAAGTGCAAACACGTCGTATTATGTGGCAGTGGCTGCAAGTTTTATACAAACTTGTAGAGAAGACCAAGGCTTGACAATCGTAAAGCTTTTCTTAAAATGTTCAATAAATAATAATAACTAGTTATCTTAAATAAATTAGAAAATAACGTTTTTTTCAATTGCACAAGAAATTGGTTTTTACTTTATTTAAGTTATCTTGCGCAAGGTGCTTCTAATTTTTTCATTCTAACTAGTTATCTTCTAGGGGCTTACCCTCATCAAATAATCGAAAATTGAAAGGTGAAGATGAATTCACTATCAATTGCTCTTGTAATGCAGGATTAAGCGGAAAATGTAAATGTTGGAGTGGTTGGGGTGAAGGTATTAGTTTAATTAATAAAGCCGTTTGTTAAACATGAATGATTTAATACTGTTGGTTGTTACAAAGAAAAAGGTATCTTATTTGCGCGCTGACTAAGGAGCGCTCTGTTGGTTTTAGCTAGGTTGGAGGTAATGTTTTTTATGCGCTGGTGCTGCCATCTATGACATTGTCAGGGTTAGGATGAGGCGCGAAATATAAACGGGTTTCAAACTGATATGACCCTAACATCACCTTCCCCGTTTAGAGAAAAAGTTATACATCAAATGGTACGCGGATTTTTCGTGCACGTTGCGAACGTCGTGGTTCGGCGAGGGAGGTTCCGGCGGCTGCTTGGAAACCTGTGGTTGTTGGGGTCGTCGTCTGAGGACTTCTGTCGGCGGGCGTGTTTTGATCAGGGGTAGGAATTGAGGCACGAGCTGCCGATTGAGTAGGTGATGCATTGGCAGTCATTTGTGGAAGTGGTTGATTAACGAATCCCGGATTTCTAGGAGTTTGGCAGCGGAAAGTAGATATGGCGGGGATCGTAGGTTTGGTTTGTTGAGGCAGCAGTGGCTGGTCGGACGGATCTTCGGCAATGTTTGTACGGAAACGAATTTGGTTTCTATGTCGTTGAATTATATGACCGTCCTCGGTTCGAATTCGGTACATCATGGTTCCAATGGGTTTTGTGATTTGTCCCTTTATCCATTCGGTACCTTTTCCGTAGTTGCGAGTGTAAACTAGGGTTCCTTCAGTTGTCGATTGTGAGGAGACGATTGGTTCTAGTTTGTTTTGAGTTGCAAGGCGTTCTGTGATTGGTTCTAGTTTGTTTTGAGTTGCAAGGCGTTCTGTTTTTGTATCCTTTTTTAAAACTGGAACTATGGGCGTAGCGTAGTCGGCGTGACTAATGGGACTGATTATTCCTTCTTTCTCTAGTCTCGTGATTTCGTTTTCAACTAAATCTTTCAAGTGGTACGGTATAGACCTAGCCTTGACAAACGGCGGCGTGGGGGCGTCAGAGCGAATGATTAATTTGACTTGATGACCCTTTAGACGTCCTATGCCTGGCGAAAAGAGATTGGCATGTTTTTCTACCAGAGCAGTGAGCGCTGCGTCTGGGGCAGCTACGTGTTGGATGACGGTTGGTTCCACTTTAATGTCTGGTTTTGCGATGGCATTAAAATTGGAAAAAATCCAATCACGCCCCATGAGAGCAGGTCCCGGTTAGGAGGGTATGCAATATTGCACGTCGAGCTCAAGAATGGTCAAGGAAGCGATCTAAAATCTATGCAACTTTGGTTTTGTTCTATCTGAGGTGGTCCCGACTCGGACACATTCTCAACTATTTTAGTTTTCAATAAACATTTAACTTTTGGAAAATATCTGAATGTTATATAAAATAAAGGGGGTATGCAATATTGCACGTCGCTCTCAAGAATGGTCTAAGAAGCCTTCGAAAATCTATGCAACTTTGGTTTTGTTCTATCAGAGGTGGTCCCCACTCGGAAATATTCTCAACTATTTCAGTTTTCAATAAACATTGAACTTTGGAAACTATTTGAATGTTATATAAAATTAAGAGGGTATGCAGTTACAGATACATATATTGCACGTCGCCCTCAAGAATGGTCCAAGAAGCCTTCTATAATCTATCAAACTTTGGTTTTGTTCTATCAGAGGTGGTCCCGTGGCCACGGAGCCCATGTTAAGTAGTGAGATTAATGCTGAATACAAAATCAACTCGTTTGTAGTTTTACCATATTTTTTGCATATGTGCACATCTCAAGCAACTATTATTTTAGTTTTTCAAAATTTAATAGCTACGAAAACTAGTTCAAGCATCATAACAACGAGGGTCCGACGAGAATCGAACTCATGATCTCGTGTTTACAAGACAGGCGCTTTGACCACTAAGCCACGGAGCCCATGTTACGTAGTGAGATTAATGCTGAATGTTTCAGTAATTTAACAAAATCAACTCGTTCCTAGTTTTACCCTATTGTTTGCATATGTGCACATCTCAAGCAACCATTATTTTTAGTTTTTCAAATTAATAGCTACGAAAACTACTTCAAGCATCATAACAACGAGGCTCCGACGAGAATCGAACTCACGATCTCCTGTTTACAAGACAGGCGCTTTAACCACCAAGCCACGGAGCCCATGTTACGTAGTGAGATTAATGCTGAATGTTTCAGTAATTTAACTCATTTGCACTTTTACCCTATTGTTTGCATATATGCACATCTCAAGGAACTGTTATTTTTAGTTTTTCAAAATTTTTTAGCCACGAAAACTAGTTCAAGCATCATAAAAACGAGGCTTCGACGAGAATCGAACTCACGATCTTCTGTTTACAAGACAGGCGCTTTGACCACTAAGCCACGGAGCCCATGTTACGTAGTGAGATTAATGCTGAATATTTTAGTAATTTAACAAAATCAACTCGTTCGTAGTTTTACCCTATTGTTTGCATATATGCACATCTCAAGCAACTATTATTTTTAATTTTTTAAAATTTAATAGCTACGAAAACTAATTCAAGTATCATAACAACGAGGCTCCGACGAGAATCGAACTCTTGATCTCCTGTTTACAAGACATGCGCTTTAACCACTAAGCAACGGAGCCCATGTTACGTAGTGAGATTAATGCTGAATATTTCAGTAATTTAAATCATTTGCACTTATACAATATTGTTTGCATATATGCATATCTCAAGCAGATATTATTTTTAGTTTTTTAAATTTAATAGCTACGAAAACAAGTGCAAGTATCACAACCAGGAGGCTTCGACGAGAATCGAACTCATGATCTCCTGTTTACGAGACAGGCGCCTATAACGACAGGTGACTAATCCCAGATATTAGAAGCCACCAAGGGCAGGCATCAAATCCCAGATATTTCCAGCTCCCAACGGCAGGCATCAAATCCCAGATATTTCCAGCTCCCAACGGTAAGTTTTATATCCAAGATATTAGCAGCCCCCAACAGCAGGTTTCAAATACCAGATATTAGCAGCCCCAAACAGCAGTTTCCAAATACAAGATATTAGCAGCCCCAAACAGCAGTTTCCAAATACAAGATATTAGCAGCCCCAACGGCAAATGATCAAATCCCAGATATTAGAAGCTAAAAACGGCAGGTATCAAATCCCAGAGATTAGAAGCTAAAAACGGCAGGTATCAATTCCCAGATATTAGAAGCTACCAACGGCAGGCATCAATTCCCAGATATTTCCAGACCCCAACGGCAAGTTTCATATCCAAAATATTAGATGCCCCCAACGGCAGGTTTCAATACCAAATATTAGAAGCCACCAACGGCTGGTAAACAAATCCCAGATATTAGAA
Organism: Phalangium opilio; assembly: GCF_054372755.1. NCBI lineage: Eukaryota > Metazoa > Arthropoda > Arachnida > Opiliones > Phalangiidae > Phalangium > Phalangium opilio. The sequence goes on from NW_028324241.1 coordinate 1,810,992, forward strand.
ACAACCAACGGCAGGTGATCTAATGCCAGATATTAAAAGCGAAAAACGGCAGGTATCAATTACCAGATATTAGAAGCCCCAAACAGCCGTTTCCAAATGCCGGATATTAGCAGCCCCCAACGACAGTTTTCAAACACAAGATATAAGAAGCCACCAACGGCAGGTTTCAAATACAAGATATAAGAAACCCCAAACAGCCGTTTCCAAATGCCGGATATTAGCAGCCCCCAACGGCAGGTTTCAAATACAAGATATAAGAAGCCCCAAACAGCCGTTTCCAAATGCCGGATATTAGCAGCCCCGAACGGCAGGTTTCATATACAAGATATAAGAAGCCATCAACGGCAGGCGATGAAATCCCAAATATTAGAAGCCGCCAACGGCAGGTGATAAAATCCCAGATATTACAAGCCTATAACGACAGGTGACTAATCCCAGATAATAGCTTATAACGGCAGGTATCAAATCCCAGATATTAAAAGCAAAAAACGGCAGGTATCAATTCCCAGATATTAGAAGCCCCAAACAGCCGTTTCCAAATGCCGGATATTAGCAGCCCCCAACGGCAGGTTTCAAACACAAGATATAAGAAGCCAACAACGGCAGGTTTCAAATACAAGATATAAGAAGCCACCAACGGCAGGTGATGAAATCCCAGATATTACAAGCCAATAACGACAGGTGACTAATCCCAGAAATTAGAAGCTAAAAACGGCAGGTATCAAATCCCAAATATTAGGAGCTAAAAACGGCAGGTATCAAATCCCAGATATTAGGAGCTAAAAACGGCAGGTATCAATTCCCAGATATTAGAAGCTACCAACGGCAGGCATCAATTCCCAGATATTTCCAGACCCCAACGGCAAGTTTCATATCCAAAATATTAGCAGCCCCCAACGGCAGGTTTCAATACCAGATATTAGAAGCCCCAAACAGCCGTTTCCAAATGCCGGATATTAGCAGCCCCCAACGGCAGATTTCAAATATAAGATATAAGAAGCCACCAACGGCAGGTTTCAAATACAAGATATAAGAAGCCACCAACGGCAGGTGATGAAATCCCAGATATTAGAAGCCAATAACGGCAAATGATCAAATCCCAGATATTAGAAGCCAATAACGGCAAATGATCAAATCCCAGATATTAGAAGCTAAAAACGGCAGGTATCAAATCCCAGATATTAGAAGCTAAAAACGGCAGGTATCAATTCCCAGATATTAGAAGCTACCAACGGCAGGCATCAATTCCCAGATATTTCCAGACCCCAACGGCAAGTTTCATATCCAAAATATTAGATGCCCGCAACGGCAGGTTTCAATACCAGATATTAGAAGCCACCAACGGCTGGTTATCAAATTCCAGATATTAGAAACAACCAACGGCAGGTGATCAAACGCCAGATAATAAAAGCCCCCAACAACGAGTGATCATATCCAAGTTATAAGAAGACCCCAACGGCAAGTTTCAAATCCCAGATATAAGAAGCCCTCAACGGCAGGTTTCAAATCGAGGATATATGCAGCCCCCAACGGCAGATTACAAATCCCAGATATTTGAGCCTCCAACGTCAGGTTTAAAATACCAGATATTAGCAGCCCCAAACAGCCGTTTCCAAATGCCGGATATTAGCAGCCCCCAACGGCAGGTTTCAAATACAAGATATAAGAAGCCACCAACGGCAGGTGATGAAATCCCAGATCAGGGGCGTGCCAACCACGGGGGCAGCGGGGGCAAAGGCCCCCGCTCTAATTTTCCAGCGGGGGCACCGCCCCCGCTCTGGTGACTGAGTCTAAATAGTAAAACATTTCATTGAAAGTGAAATTTTCATTACCCAGTGTACAATTGTCGTGAGAGGAAGTCGGTTTTTGGAAGTGAATAAGAAAATAAGGTCTTAATCATTAACATGTTCGTAATATTTATTAAAAAATTAGTTGAAGTTCTTCAATTTTTACTCCGTGTCGTTATGCAATAACCAAGAGTTTTGCGCTGATGCCCAGTTATTTAGTGTGATGCATGCGAAGAGACAGTGCTCGTGATTCCATAAATATTGCAATCGTAAAGGAGATTGGTAAAAGTGACAGCTTTGATAGTTCAAAATCGTCGCTCGAGGACGGTTTTGAAGTTCAGTATAAAGCTCTGGTTGTAAAAGGAATTGTGAAACGTATCATAAAAGAGTTTGTAGAAATGTAGAATCATTTTTAAACTAGTCCTGGAAATGAAGAATTTCGCAGTGTTTGATATTCTCGAGAATATATCGTTCCTGACTTCCACCAGTTTTGGTTTACACATACATGTATAGACATAATAGCTATAGCAACCACGTTTTTCTATACACTATAGAGAGTTGCAATTCTTTCGCATATAATCGTGGCTAATAATGGAGCTGATTAACTGCCAGCTTCAAGAGAGAAAGGGTGTAGCTGATAGCGCTTCAAATTATTGTAGCTATCAACTTTGGGAAAGAATAGGTAGGCTAAAGACATTTTCATTGCGTTTTTACTATTTTCTACGATTTATGAAAAGAGAAAAATGTATGCTAAACTAGAAATGGCACCTTATAGAATCGTGGCCACTGTATCCCACGAGTATTGAATTGGTCAGACATTAATTCTCACGTTCATGCGGACCTCTTCGTAACTTTATAGTGCATGCGAGATACTGTATAGCCTTAGATCATTGATGAGTGTTGAACAACATTGAATTACTGCAAAATAATTTTTGCTCTTGTATGAGTTTGGAAAGAGGTTAAGGTGGCTCAAAGTTGTTTACACAAGTGCAAAATGTTTTACACAACTTTCTCTACCAGTGTGGGATTTTGCCCCCGCTTCAGTAAAAAGGTTGGCACGCCCCTGTCCCAGATATTAGAACCCGCCAACGGCAGGTTTCAAATCCCAGATATTAGAAGCCAATAACGGCAAATGATCAAATCCCAGATATTAGAAGCCAATAACGGCAAATGATCAAATCCCAGATATTAGAAGCTAAAAACGGCAGGTGATCAAATCCCAGATATTAGAAGCCTATAACGACAGGTGACTAATCCCAGATATTAGAAGCCTATAACGACAGGTGACTTATCCCAGATATTAGAAGCTAATAACGGCAGGTGATCAAATCCCAGATATTAGAAGCTATCAACGGCAGGCATCAAATCCCAGATATTTCCAGCTCCCAACGGCAAGTTTTATATCCAAGATATTAGCAGCACCCAACTGCAGGTTTCAAATACCAGATATTAGCAGTCCCAAACAGCCGTTTCCAAATGCCGGATATTAGCAGCCCCCAACGGCAGGTTTCAAGTGCAAGATATAAGAAGCCGCCAACGGCAGGTGATGAAATCCCAGATATAAGAAGCCTTTAACGACAGGTGACTAATCCCAGATATTAGAAGCTAATAACGGCAGGTGATCAAATCCCAGATATAAGAAGCCACCAACGGCAGGTTTCAAATACAAGATATAAGAAGCCACCAACGGCAGGTGATGAAATCGCAAATATTAGAAGCCGCGAACGGCAGGTGATGAAATCCCAGATATTAGAAACAACCAACGGCAGGTGATCAAATCCCATATATAAGAAGCTTATAACAGCAAATGATCAAATCCCAGATAATAGAAGCTACCAACGGCAAGTTTCATATCCAGGTTCGAGCCGTGGTTGATACATGTTTTGACCATCGTGATTGGACATTAGAATAAGCTAGATCTCTTGGAAAACTCACTTTTACTACGTATCTATGGTGTAGTGGTTATCACATCCGTTTAACACGTGGGATGTCCCACGTTCGAGCCCTGATAGATGCATGTTTTAACCGTCGATATTGGGCATAAAAATAAGCTAGATCTCTTGGAAAACTCACTTTTACTTTGTATCTATGGTGTAGTGGTTATCACGTCCGCCTAACACGCGGAAGGTCCCAGGTTCGAGCCGTGGGAGATACATGTTTTGACCATCGTGATTGGGCATAAAAATAAGCTACATCTATTGGAAAACCCACTGCTACTACCTATCTATGGTGTAGTGGTTATAACGTGCGCCTAACACGCGGGATGTCCTATGTTCGAGCCCTGATAGATACATATTTTTACCATCGTGATTGGGCATAAAAATAAGCTAGATCTCTTGGAAAACTCACTATTACTACGTAACTATTGTGTAGTGGTTATCACGTCCGCCTTGCACGTGGAAGGTCCCAGTTTCGAGCCCTGGTAGATACAACGAAATTAATTTTAATAACCTCTGCTTTTAATTCTTAAATTAAATTAATGTGAGGCTGAAAAGTTGGACTTCGTTGGTCTTGCAGGTATCTATGGTGTAGTGGTTATCACGTCCGCCTAACACGCGGAATGTCCCAGGTTCGAGCCCTGATAGAGACATGTTTTAACCGTCAATATTGGGCATAAAAATAAGCTAGTTCTCTTGGAAAACTCACTTTTGCTACGTATCTATGGTGTAGTGGTTATCACGTCCGCGTAACACGCGGAAGGTCCCAGGTTCGAGCCGTGGGAGATATATGTTTTGACCATCGTGATTGGACATTAGAATAAGCTAGATCTCTTGGAAAACTCACTTTTACTTCGTATCTATGGTGTAGTGGTCATCACGTGCGCCCTACACGCGGGATGTCCGAGGTTCGAGCCCTGATAGATACACGTTTTTACCATCGTGATTGGGCATAAAAATAAGCTATATCTCTTGGAAAACTCTGTATTACTGCGTAGCTATGGTGTAGTGGTTATCACGTCGGCGTTACACGCGGAAGGTCCCAGGTTCGAGCCTTGGTAGGTACAACGGAATTAATTTTAATAACCACTGCTTTTAATTCTTAAATTAAATGAATGTGGGGCTGAAAATTTGGACTTCTTTGGCCGTGCACGTATCTAGGGTGTAGAAGGTCCCAGGTTCGAGCCCTGATAGAGCCATGTTTTAACCGTCGGGATTGGGCATAAAAATAAGCTAGATCTCTTGGAAAACTCACTTTTACTACGTATCTATGGTGTAGTGGTTATCACGTCCGCCTAAAACGCGGAAGGTCCCAGGTTCGAGCCGTGGGAGATACATGTTTTGACCATCGTGATTGCTATTGTTTCTGCATGCATGGCCTTCCTTTATTGTTTCATTTATAAAAGGGCTAAACGTTCTTATAGCTTAGTCGCTGCCTAGTAAGAAAAGCAAGAAACGCTCAAAGCTTTCGCTAATGCATGTTTGGAGGCCCTACTCATGTTTGCGTCTGTTTGGCAAATAATGACTGAAAATGAAAAGGCTAGGAATGAATAAGAAAAGCCAAGGTTTGAAAATAAAGGGTTTAGACTGTAAACCGAGAGTATTCATCATGACCGAAGTGAAAAATTGCAGCCTGAAAATAATGACTAGTTTTGTTTTTTGAAGTCATGCTCAAGCGAAGCATGTTCTACTTTACTGTAGATAATTTTCTAAATGCCATGATAGGTTGTTTGAATAACGTCTCCCTGTGTTTCGATTATTTTCAATGCTCAATTTGGCATGCACTTTCTTCATGATGGCATGAACTCTCTCTGATTATTGTTTTCTCCTTTGTGATTTTATAGTACTCATTGTAGATATTCTATTAATTCATTTTCACCACAGCCACCACCTTTTTTTTCATTCCCTCATAATAAATAGTTATTTTTTTCGCGTTTAATCCATTTAATTTCTTACATGCGCTATTAACGTGTATTTTATGATTTATTTCTCGCAAACGTGTTAGTTTACTGTTAACTTATATTGTAATTTAGTAGACGCTTCATTTAATAAGCCAATTAAATTTATTGCATGGGTTATATGCATGCATTGAATAATTTATTAGATAGACTTCATAACATTTTTTAAATTATTTGGATTTTTGTTATCATTGACTGTTATTAAAAGGGTTTGTGAGCCTGTGTGGATAGTGCTTGTCATCCTCATAGAGCTAAGTGGAGCCGGGGAGGGGTTTAAAAAAGAAGAAAAAGTCTGTTACAGCCTTTAATGCTTTAAAACCGTAAATGGCATGTTTTTAATCTGTTCACATTAGAATTATGTTGATGTCTAGCCTTTATTCAAGATGAAATTATTTATAACCAGCATGCCTGCACCCAATCAGTCCCGATACGCTCTCAAACCCAAAAATTCAGCAATGCATTTTCCACACGTATTAAACTTTACATATTTCTGACTGTCAAGAGTTCATTGCTCTTTTCTGTGGCATGATTGCAATTTACATCCTCCGAAGTCTTCATGACCACATACCTATTTTAAAAATAACTTAACTATTATATTGTCATTCATTGGCCCTTTTCATATTTACCATATCCATATTAAGAGAAACAAAGAGGTGATTATACCAATTGTTGCATACTGAAATGCTTACTTTTCAAGTAACTGTTCATTGGGAAGGTGTAAATATGGTTACTGGTTATGTTTTATTAGTTATGTCGATTTGCAATTGTAAAGCGCTAAGCGGGTGATCCGCGACTTCCAGTGTTAGTTCGAGGCGCAAATTGCTTGACACTCAGTCTCTGGATAAGCTTGTTCGTCAGCAGTTGGAAGATATACCTCGTCTGAGAGAGGAAAGGATAAATATTGATTAAAGGGTTAGGGTGTATCTCGCTCATCAACACACCATTCCATGAGAATATGATAAGTGCGAAATTGTTAGTGCCACAAGAGCATGAACGAATCATGGAGTTGCTCTTGCGATTTTGGTCATGCTAAGCTCAAATAAGGCTTTAATCATTCAGTTACCACGGGCGATCAGCCCTCTCACTTTTTTAACTGCAGTGACTTCTATACAGCGATCGACAGTTGCCACACAATATGAATAAGTAATAAATAATAAAAGAAATAAATTAAATGGTGTGTTTTTATTTAAATCGGATTTTTAAGGGGAAAATTAAAGAGTTTAGTTGAATCCTTCATAAATTAATTAATCCTTCATAAATTAATTAATCCTTCATAAATTAATTAATCCTTCATAAATTAATTAATCCTTCATAAATTACACTCACCACTTTACTCGACACGTTGATCAACATCGGGAGGTTGATAGAAAGTGTTGAAATGTCGTCTGCTGTATAGCCGCATTTTCATAGAAGCTAGAAGCTAGAAGCGTGAAAAAAACGCGCGAGAGCGAGAAAATGTCGCTAGAACTCTAATCTTGCTTCTAGCTTTGGTATTTTCATTTTCGCTGGAAGCATATACTAGAAGCCAGAAAATGACAAACTAGAGCGAGAAAATGACGCTAGCTCCGATCTGTCTGAGACAGATATTTCTAGCGTCCCGCTTAGCAAGAAGCGAGATACTGCTGCCACGTGATGCATTTTTAACGAATCATAAGGACATAAACAAAGTGGGGTTTTCCTTACGTGGTTTCTTCTGCATTTGGAAGCACGAGTTCAATGTCGGCATGATGGCGAGTAAGAAAAAGTTAAAGGGAGGGTGAAATCGAAAATCAAGTGAACTTTTTATCGATTATTCTACTAATTATAAGACTAATCAGCATAGTGAACCATCCAATAAATAACACCGAATGATTTAAAAATTCAAATAAGTTTAAATTATCATTTATAATTTTAAATAAGTAGCTTTTACCAATTGCGTAACGCCTTGCCTTTTTATTAACAAAATCCTCGTGGCACGCTCCATGTCAAATGTTATTTATCGCGAGATTTGATAAAAGTTGTGCGCGGTGTAAAAATCGTGGCGCAAGATGTGGAGCGTGCTACGATTTGAAATTAAATTTCAATCTAGGCCTAATTGTAATTTTAAAATCACTCAGTGTCATTTCTTGGATGTTTCTCTATGCAGATTGGTCTTATAATTAGGAGAGGAATAGATAGAAAATCACATGATTTTCCTCTTCATTATCCCTTTAAAAGAAAAGGTTTAACACGAAAGAGAAATAAATAAAAATATTTGAGAAGGAGACAATTATTAGTTTAGAGAAGGTTTATGGACAGAAAGTCGAAAGTTTATAGAAATAGGGAGATCAACGAAACGTGGGAGGAAGTTGCTTACCAAAATAATCAGACCTATAAAATTTCGTGTTGGCCTACTGTTGTCGTTGTTTTTGCCTTGAAACGTTGTTACTTCAGAGAAGAGTGTTAAGACCAATTGTAGTATTAACTACTTTTAGTTTTTGACGGTAGAGGGCGCAAAGGTTAAAAACATCAAGTTTACCGTCTTCAATGAAAATGAGTCAACGAGAAATAAATTGCGAGAACGTGCTGTGTTTTTCTAGCGCAAGAGTTTGAAACCGCTACAGCAACACGCTACTCGCCAAGCGGGAAGCGAGAACGCAATTTCTAGCTTCTATGAAAATGCGGCTTAAGCATAAAAAAGGAGTAGAAAATGTAGTAGCAGACGCTTTGTCGAGGGCCCCGATAAACGTTTTAAGTATTAACTTTAGCTCCTCTACTTCAAATTCTACTAGTAACCAAGATCCAACTAGTAGTAGTACAAGTCAAAATTCTACCAGTGGTATTAATTCAACTTCCTCTAGTGATTCTGTTGAAGGTCAGATTCGTCCTCCAGGTCCTAGAGCCTTATATTCAGTCTTTACAATAGAAGACGTAAGAAAATCTCAAAGGGAAGACCCATTCGCTTCCCCTATTATTAATTCCTTGCAAGGACCTAACCCCGTTAGGCATAAACTTTTCGAATTAAGAAATGATCTTCTTTATAGAAGACCTTACAGGAACTATCCTGAAAAAATTTATTTACCTCCTAGTTTAAGTCTAGAAGCAATGAGGTTATTACATGACCACCCACTATCAGCTCACAGGGGCAAAGATGAGAATTTAAAGCAAAGTCTGAGAATTTGAAGACGGAAAAACTCACGGAAATTTTAAACATATTTTGGGTTTTTAGAACGTTTCGGAAAGGTGAGGGAATTTTAATAATTTAAACAAAGTCAGAGAAAAGTCAAGAAATTTTAGGGATTTAAAAAATATGCAAAAAATCAAGGAATTTTAGGGTTTTTAAAAAAGTCTGAGAAGAGTTAAGGAACTTTAGGGTTTTAACCAAAGTCTGGGAAAAGTCTGGAAATTTTAAAAATTTAAAGAAAGTTGGATCAGACACCAAAATATCACAGCTCCTAAATGTCATCAATTACATGTTTACAAATATCACCTCAGATTAGATTTAAATCAATAACAGTTGCTCCGAAAACGTTTGGAATCCGCGATAAGTTTAAATAAGTATTTAACTCACATTTTTTTTTCGGGGCAATTACGATGCCCCGCCTTTTTGCCATTTCAACTAATTTTGATTTCCGATCGCTTTCAGTTTTATCTACCTCTCCTTCCTTTACCTCCCACAAAAAAATTTATAGTGACCTGTGTCACCTGGCATCCTTGGAAAATTATTTTTTCATCCAGTTTTTGAAGCGTTTCCTCTGTTTTTGTGAGCTCTTCTTCCATTTTTCGAATCCTAAATCAATAAAGGAAAAATTATTTTTTTTTAAGTTTAAAGTCATTACTTCCCAAGTATTTTTAAACTCGGCAACAAAATTAAGTGTTGCAAATTCTTTTTATACGCCGAAGTTTAAAAATAATTGAAAATCATGACATATTAATATTAAATTGATTGTCACAGCACTTTCAAATTTTAACGAGTGGCTAAAAGTGCGCCTCTTTTTAGGATAGAATAATATTTTGGAAAAGGTGGCAATAAACAAGCTAATTAGCAATTATTTTGAAGTAAAACATACAATTTTGGAAAAGGGGGAATTTATTCAGTTGATTTAACTTGATAATAACAAAAACAGGCGCGCATTTAGCCGCTCATATAAAAACTTGAAGGTCTTACCTTTGCTGGAAAATTTTGTTGACTTTGCTGGAAAATTTTGTTGAATTTGATGGAAAATTTTGAAATTGAAGTTAGGCCTAGCAATTTTGTCATTATTCCACTTACGGGTAAAAACCTGAAAAACGCACCAAAATATATGGGAAAAACTCAGGGAAATTCATGGATCCAGTACCATATTCACATCATCTGGGCAGCTCGGGCCCTCCTCTACCTTCTCCTGAATTTTTTCTTTTTTTTTCACCACTTTTTTAAAAATAAAACTTCATTAGCATTAACTTATAGCTTTTTCCTTTGGGTCCTCGCGGAGAGCTCCCAACATATAACATTCAAATATTTTCCAAAAGTTGAATGTTTATTGAAAACTGAAATTGTTGAGAATGTGTCCGAGTCGGGACCACCTCTGATAGAACAAAACTAGAGTTGCATAGATTTTCGAAGCTTTCTTGTACCATTCTTGAGTGCGACGTGCAATATTGCATACCCTCTTAATTTTATATAACATTCAAATATTTTCCAAAGTTCTATGTTTATTGAAAACTGAAATAGTTGAGAATGTGTCCGAGTTGGGACCACCTCTGATATAATAAAACCAAAGTTGCATAGATTTTCGAACGCTTCTTAGACCGTTCTTGAGCTCGACGTGCAATATATGTATCTGTAACTGTATATCCTCTTAATTTTATGTAACTTACCTAACAAGTCATCAAATGAGCGGCTAAATATGCGCCTCTTTTTAGGATAGAATGTTTTGGAAAAGGTGGCAATAAACAAGCTAGTTAGCAATTATTTATAAAATGAAGCAACATTTTGGAATAAAATATACAATTTTGGAAAAGGGGGAAATTTATTCAGTTGATTTAATTTGATAATAACAAAAACAGGCGCACATTTACCCGCTTATAAATTTTAAAATTAGGGATAAAATGACGTTGCAGAAATTCTATTGGCTATCGCGAAAGAATGACGCGACACCTAGAAGTAGTTTTTGAAACTACTCTAACGGAGTATTTTTTATCTACGAAGGCGAAGCTGTATAGCCTGTATTGCGTGTAGCGAATGTATTATACAGTGACAGTATATATACACATTGAAATTGTATATTTCGTTAGGCTTAAGTTATCATATGAATCATTACATGGCGCCTAGCAAAAAGTATTGCTGTGTCCCACAGTGTAATTCTAGATTAAAATTAAATATCCCAGGGTTAAGTGTGCATTATTTTCCCAAAAGAAATCAAGTTGCGTAAACAGTGGCAACGCGTCCTAAAAATTGGAAAACATATTTCAAATCACATAATTGTATGTAGTTTACGTTTCAAGAAGACTGATTACTTTTTTCCTGGTAAGTTTTTTTTTCAAGTATTAAGAATTGAAGAACGATATTTAATGTACTTGTTACTTCAGATATGCCGACAGGGAAAAGGAAAGTAAAGCTTGGAACTTCCCCTTTCCCAATGTTTGCCCATATTGACCGACGACAAAATTATTTCTGAAGATGCCAGAAGGTTAATGGTTGGAAGAAAAGGCTTGATAATCGACAAAGGAACTTTAAAAGCTATGCAAAACCTTCAACTTATAGCCAGTCGAGTTCAGAAAGAGAAATAGAAGATGCCCCAGAATCCACAGACAAACAAGCAAACATTGAACTTGGTTTGAATGCTCTCGCAACTGAGGTTTGTGAGACTTTGCATCAAGAGAGAAAAGACGTTTCAGTGCAAGTCAACACTTACTATTCTGAAACCTTTAATATTATGAATTCAGTTAAAACTGACACGGATTTAAGTCCCATGACCGGAATCTCCAATTTCAAATTATTTTACGCCATTGTGGAATCTATGACAGTGTTAATAAATTTTAAAACTCAGATCCCAATAGAAGGACTTTCTCTTCTTGTTTTCACAAAAATTTAACTAAACTTGACGTACGGGGTTCTTTCTACTATGTTTAATATGTCTGAAACAAGTAGCCGCCGATACTTTAAACAAACAGTGTTTATTGTCGCGCAAATTTTTAATTTCGCTCAAAGGAAGAAATCATTAATACCATGCCCCAATGTTTTAAAGGCTTTGAAAAAACTGTGTTGGTATTGGATTGTACTGAAATTCCAACAGAGAAACCAAATTGTCTTAAATATACAATCTTGTCTTATTCAAATTATAAATGTAACCACACTCTTAAAATTTTGGTTGGCTGGTTTTATTTCTTTTTTCAGTAGAGCTTATGTAGGAAGAGCATCCAACAAAGTTATCACTTTGCACAGTGGAGTATTGGACAAATTAACACCCTATGTAGACGAATGCATGGTAGATAAAGGATTCAGAATAGAGACTGAATGTTTATAAAAAGGTATTGAATTTTTCATGCCACCATTTCTGATAGAATCTAATCAGTTTACGGAAACAAAATCACTCGATAACTTCAAAATAGTATAAGCAAGAGTGCACATAGACAGTTTGATACAAAGATTAAAACTTTTTTCAATCGTTAATGAAAAACTGGATTGGGAGATGACGTCTTTCATTAACCCTATGTTTTTAATTGCAGCTGGTATTGTAAACTTGTCATCACCAATATTAGATAAAGTTAGATTTTAATAAAATGAATATTTGGTTTTAAAAAATTACTTTAATTGTAACTCAGTTTTACAATTTTATAACACTAAACATGTTTTAACTTTTTTTGGTACAGTGACTAGTATGTCATTGAATTTCTTGCTTTAAGTGACCAAGACATTGTTCCAAATTTAAAAATGACACATCCTGCCCAAATCTGTTTGTGATATATTTTTCCTTAAAAATAAAATTGTCCCCTTACGCTTATAAATATGGAATCTGCGCGTTTCATTAACTCAGCGATTGAAATGGTGGCTCCTTTTGTGACGAGTGGCTAAAAGTGCGCGAGGACACAAAGAAAAACGCTATAAGATTACTTTCCTAGTTTCAAACCTGGCCAAAAACTACCCTAATACATAGCTCAATCAGGGTTGCAACATATCAGGAAAAATAAGGAAAAGTTCCGGAATTCCAAAGTAGGGAATTTTAAGAATTTAAAGCAAAGTCTGAGAATTTGAAGACGGAAAAACTCACGGAAATTTTAAACATATTTTGGGTTTTTAGAACGTTTCGGAAAGGTGAGGGAATTTTAATAATTTAAACAAAGTCTGGGAAAAATCAAGAAATTTTAGGGATTTAAAAAATATGCAAAAAATCAAGGAATTTTAGGGTTTTTAAAAAAGTCTGAGAGAAGTTAAGGAATTTTAGGGTTTTAACCAAAGTCTGGGAAAAGTCTGGAAATTTTAAAAATTTAAAGAAAGTTGGATCAGACACCAAAATATCACAGCTCCTAAATGTCATCAATTACATGTTTACAAATATCACCTCAGATTAGATTTAAATCAATAACAGTTGCGCCGAGAAACGTTAGGAATCCGCGATAAGTTTAAATAAGTATTTAACTCACATTTTGTTTTGGGGCAATTACGATGCCCCGCCTTTTTGCCATTTGAACAAATTTTTATTTCTGATCGCTTTCGGTTTTGACAAATTTTAAGGAGTGGCTAAAAGTGCGCTTATTTTTAGGATAGAATAATATTTTGGAAAAGGTGGCAATAAACAAGCTAATTAGCAATTATTTTGAAGTAAAACATACAATTTTGGAAAAGGGGGAAATTTATTCAGTTGATTTAACTTGATAATAACAAAAACAGGCGCACATTTAGCCGGTCATCTTTTGTGGTGTGTCAAACAGAAAATAAATATCAATATGGAGTTACCTTTCTTGTTATTAATAATCTAGGCTTTGTCTATACTATTGCGAAAACCATTGATTTTAAAGAAATAATTCTTCATTAAAGCCTTGCTTGAGTACATCTCCTAGAGGAGACGACAGAGACAAAACTTTTCAAGAACTGGATCACTTGTTTACGCTTCAAAATAAATGACTTTCCGGTTTGTCACTTCTACCCGCTAGGTACTGTTTGAACATCGCCCTTTGATGTTTTCCCCTCTGAGTTTTAAATAATCCTTGGTTCGTTATTGTACATAATGAATGAAAAGGTTGTTTATTGTGCGTAAAAAAACTAATTACATAGTTCACAAGATTACACACATTTGTATAAGTGTAGTTGGAATTTAGTAAATTACACGCAGTTCTACAAGTATAGGTGGAATTAAGTATATACAATCATCGAATTTTTCCAATATTTATACAGAAGATATCAATTTTTACGGAATGCCGGTTACAATCCTGCTGCGTTCGGAGAATGGGATTAAGTTGCTTCAAAGGTACGTAAAATGTATTTTTGTGTCTTGTTGCATGCGGGACTGAAAAGTTTAGCCTGCGTGACAGATCAGGTATGGTAATACTATTGTTTACAAGTTTATGCAAAAACTTAATGTCGTATATTTCCAGTAAATGGTGAAACGTTGGGATTGCCAAATGATCCAAAAGGAATTCGTACCGGTATTCCAAGTGCCTCAGGAAATAGAAATGAGCATACGAGAAGAATTTTCTCTGTACGCCTTCAAGCCGTTTCCTTAGGTACAAACTGCACCCACTCCAGGCGAGGCAACCATTCAAAGCTTTCGAGCGAACTAACGTTAAGTATAGTAACCGGAAGTGTTTTAAGGAACGTAAGGGTCGGCAGAGTTTTAGAGCAACACCTAGGATAATAATAATAATAATAATAAAAGGCTTTATTTGGATAACTCTTTCAGAGAATCTGATTTACAAAGAGGTCCGATTACTTAAATTAAATTAGCAATAGTAGAATTATAATAAAACAAAATAAATACTCAATTTACACAAATAATACCAGTTTGGAAATCGCGTCCTTAAATTTATTAAACGAGTCAATTTGTTTGATATCCGGTTTAAGATTGTTCCACAGTTATACCGCGATGTTTGTAGCTTTTTTACGGAGTGATGTCTGCAGCTTTTCAACATGGAAGTTGAGGTTGTTATGCTGTTGGGTACTTATGAACAGGGTTCACTTCTTTAAAATAGCTACACTCTTGAAATGCTATGGGTAATAATTTGTTCACTTTGAGTTTACCAAATTATTGCTTCAAATCAGTTGCGCTTGCGTCCTAAAGAGACACTACATCTTCATTATTTATAAGTAGTAAAACAGCCAAAATGTGTTTACATTTTCTGCTTAATCCTGCATTACAAGAGCAATGAATAGTGAATTTATCTTCACCTTTCAATTTACCGATTATTTGATGAGGGTAAGCCCCTGTTGAAGAAGTTAAGTTGAAGATAACTAGTTAGAATGAAAAAAATAGAAGCACCTTGCGCAAGATAATTTAATAAATTAGTTAAAAACCATTTTCTTGTGCAATTGAAAAAACCGTTATTTTTAAATTTATTTAAGATAACTAGTTATTATCAAACATTTTAAGTAAAGCTTTACGATTGTCAAGACTTGGTCTTCTCTACAAGTTTGTATGCCACTGCCACATAATACGACGTGTTTGCACTTATGTATCTGTTTTGCTTCTTTTTGACATCGTTTTCAATCCCTTCGTTGTAATTCGCGTATGTATAAAATTCAAATAATGTTACCTTAAACTTGTCAACATTTAAAATTCTTAATTCTTCAATTGCGCTATGTCGATAAACACATTATATACCCCGTTGAAACGGCCATTTTGAAAACATTACAGCACCCCTATATTCAGTGCCGAATTCAGCGCGAGACAAGATTTGGGGCAAATTCACGTGGCCACGTGGTTCACCCATGAAATTAACTTTTAAGCCTAATTTTGAGCTGTTCGTTTCGTCAAGGGATTTGCGTTGCTAAAAGGCAACCTCTAGTAAGTTTAAATAATCTTTTGTTTAAATTTTAGAAACGTATTAAGGCTTTGACTATCCTTTTTTTGGTTCATTAATTGTACTAATTATATTGACTTTCACTCAAGTGTTATTCATCCATTTGAGTATATAATGCGAGTGTTTATCATTGCGCTCTAGTGCATTGTATTTATCAGGTTTTTTATTGGCCACCCGTTTAAAGGAAAATCCGAAAAGTTTCTACAATTACATAAATCGTTTTAGAAAATGCCGTCACAAAATTACAAAGATAACTCGATCAGATGGCTCTCAAACCACATCTATTCGGGATGCGGCTGATGCTTTAAATGAGTTCTTCGTATCGGTGGTTTCGGATTCTGGTCACCTTTCTTGTCCCTCGTTTGTCGACCGCACTATGCTTCCCTCTACTTTACCTACCCGTACTCTTGCCCATTTTGATTGTCTACCTGAAGCTATTTTCGTCGAACTCCATCAATTACCTACGAATAAGTCTCCTGGTTCAGACGGTATTCACCCTCTTTTGCTACGACGTCTTGCACTTGAGTTACTGGCACCAGTTCATCAGCTATTGACTTATGCCTTCTCTACTTGCACTCTCCCGGACCAGTGGAAAGAGGCCAACATCACGCCTTTACATAAGAATGGGTCGCGTACGGATCCCTCAAACTACTATAAGTGTGTTGAATCACATTCCTAAAATTGCCGAACGGCTTGTTCACGTTCAGTTGCGTGCTCATTTGGAAACCATCCACTTCTTCAGCCCAGCTCAACATGGGTTCCTTCCTCGGAAGTCCTGCATTACCAATTTGCTCGTTGCCACAACTACGTGGACGAAATGGATAGACGATGGTTCAGGTGTTGACGTAATATATTTGGACTTTTCAAAGGCTTTCGACACTGTCTCTCATACTGGTTTGCTGCATACACTGGAATTAGCGGGCGTCACTGGAGACGCTTTGGAATGGTTGAGGTCGTACCTATGCGGTCGCACCCAGCGAGTGGTTCTCCGCGGCGAAATGTCTTCTTTGGGTGCTGTGAAGTGTGGGGTACCCTAAGGTTCCATTCTTGGGCCCCTATTATTCAACATCTACATCAACTCGCGTCCATCTGTCGTGCGACATGCTCTTGTCCTTTTATTCGCGGACGACACTAAATTATCCTTTCGCATTCGCAATATGGCTGATTGTCGCCTCCTACAAGATGATTTGGACGCTGTTGCGAATTGGGGACTAGATCACGATATGCGCTTCAATGCCAATAAGTGTGCGGTTCTTCATCTTGGTCGTCATAACCCGAGCAACGTATACCTCATAAATGGTACCCCAATACGTTCGCTCGCGACGGAAGAGGATCTAGGGGTTCTTGTGGACACCAAGTTGAAATTTTCAAGCCAATCCAACAAAGTCTGTAAGCGTCTCAAATCCACCACTGGATTGGTTCGACGAAATATACACCATCGGTCGGAGAAACTTATTCGTGGGTTATATAACTCTCTGGTTCTTCCGATACTCGACTATGCATCGCCGATTTGGACACCATCTCTGTTAGGTGATGCCTAGATCCTGCAAAAGGCTCAAAATGCTTTTTCTAAGCTTCCGCAACGCCTATCAAGACTTCCCGCGCCCGATCGCCTAGCTGCATTGCGGATTCAATCAGTTTCTTTAAGACATCGCGTGAACAACCTGTGCCTTTTACACGACTTTTTCCACGGCCGCCTCGATTTGGAGACTGGTGAATTTTTCACCAAATCCGCCACCATCACCCGTGGTCACGCCTTCAAATTAGTCAAGCCTCTCGTTAAATCAAATTTTAGCCTCAATCATTTTACCTTCACTGCCATACATGACTGGAATAATCTACCATCTAATGTAGTTCACATTCAAAATCGTCATACGTTTCGTCAAAAACTTTCCATTCTTTATAGTTTAACTTCTTAAAATTTTGTTATCCCACTCCCCCCCCCTTTTTTTTTTTGCTATTTAAATACATGTTTTCATTCATAACTTTTTTTTCTATTTGCACAGAAGCCTAGGCATAAAAAGGCTTAGCGAATATGTATACTTCAATAAATAAATAAATAAATTGTATTACCACATTAAAACGTAACTTTTGTTTTGTTTTGTAGTATATCCAGGAGTTCATAATAACCCCCCTATGAAACTGGCCATAGAGCTAATGGTAAAAATCGCGAACAAAAACATTCTGTCGTTGTGCATAGAAAGGATTAGCCTGTTTATGGACATACAACCTTACAGTATATCGTAGTGGTATCTATGCTCCCTGGTTTTCGTTCCAAAACTTCCCTTGGCTGGGATTTCCGTCGAAAACGAAAATGGCGATATGGTGGACGGAGAAACACGTTGCAATTCTTATATTAAAGATACTGGGAGTAAATTTGTCCAAACCGTTTTAATTTAACCACGGAATTCTCACTCACACATATCACAACAAAACATCATTGACGATCGTTTAAATGTTTTGTAGTAAACTAGAAACCCCGACTAAAAGCCAACTTCTTAGCCAAGGCTTAATTTACACCGTTCCGACAAAAGCACACGTGAGCCATTTTCGCTCCCTAAATCGCAAGATAAAAATAGTGCTAAACCGGAAGTGTGTAAGTTAATGTGCGTGGGCGCTAAAAAATGGGGTAACTATTTCTCTGGAAGTTAAGCGGAGTATGAATCCGCTGAGCTTTACAGCGAAACTTTGTTGTTACGGGCTTTTTAACTAGTTTCATACTTCGGGTTATTATGAACTCCTGGTATATCATATAAATCTGAATGTACATTGGATTCATTGTTCTGCGTGTGAAGCTTCTACCTATTTATTTTGTACCTTTTACAGATACAAAGTGTTCTACGTGATCCACTCTATTGGATATCTTTGTAATTCCAAAGTGTTCTGTGTGAACCACTCTATTGGATATCTTTGTGATTCCAAAGTGTTCTGTGTGAACCGCTATATTGGTATCTTTACGATACCAAAGTCTTCTGTGAGAACAACTAAATTGGATATCGTTACGATCAGGGTGGGAAATAAGGCACTGGCAAAGGGCAAATGACCAGTTTAAAAATTGCCTGGACCAGTTTAAAAATTAAATCGGAGGGGGGTCAGTGGTCCACGGGACCACTAAGAAAATTCTAGGGTAACCAGGGTCCAGACCATATCTGAACAATTTTAATTACCCATTTTCTTTAGTTTAGCAGACGACGCGCCCTGGTCAATGGTCATGGACCAGTTTATTTATTCCAGGCCAGGAGGGTTGCTGGCGCAATGTCCAGTTTTAAAAAAATCCTTATTTCCCACCCTGGTCCCTTTAATATTTTTCTCTATTAAAATCAGCCTCCATTAATATGAAAATAGTCCTTAAGTAAAACAAAGGTTAATACCAAAACAATAAATGTCTTTATTTCAAAATCTAGTTAACGAAATGGAACAATTTGTGTCTGTTGCTAACAACTGCACGTTTACGGTGAATGTTTTCAATGGAGGGAGAGCCCCAGCGGCACGTAGGGTTCAACGTGTTGGTAATGGCCCACAAAATTTTAATCCCCCACGGGGCCCCCGACCAGCAAATCCACCTCCTGCCCCCCCCCGTGGCCCCCGACCAGCAAATCCACCTCCTTCCCCCCGTCCCCGCCGTCCCCCGGGTCCTGCTAATCCGGATCCTGGAAGGGTTAATCCTGCCGTCCTCGAAGAAGAAGTTGTGGAGCCTTCCAGAGGGCCAGCTGCCGTCCGCGAACCAGCGCCTGTCCGAAGGAGGCCCGGAAGGCCAAAAGTGGTAAACGGATTACCCGAACGGTCAGCAGAACGCCCGCGAAATAATTAATCTGCAATTAACTCTCCATTTAAAAACCGTGCAATATTTGAGTCAGTAATTTTTCCATCCGGCGAAGATGTGAGTAGTTAAACCCTGTACTTTAAGAGAAAAGTAAACAACCACGCCCCCAAAATAAACAAGTGTCGTGTTAGCGAGCCCACCTCCCCGGGGTAGATATTTTTCCCGACTATAAATGACGGATTTTGGTGAAAAGCCTCATTTCATCGATAAAACAGGACAAGATGAAAGGTTCACCAGATGCTCCAATTTATTTTTGTTTTGAGCATGTATTAATATCCGTGGGTATTATAGTAATTATGCTTTTAAACACACCGTCAAAGTATCCTATCGCTGTGTTTTTGGTATTGTTAATGCCGATTACTATCCCTATATCATTCGTAATAGCCTTGCTAACAAATGATATATATTTTCTACTCGTATTTTTTTCGCCATTATTATCTATTTGTCGCATCATCTACGAGATATTAAAGAAAGTAATTTTGTTACCGTATTGGTTAGCCGAATCGTTATTTTGTTTAAGTCACGAGTATTATAAATATGTCACCCGTATGAATTTTTACTCTGTACCGAAATCAATTAAGTAATTTTGTAAAAATAAAACATTTTTTATTGATAATTATACATGGTTTCAAGAATTTTCTTTTAAACCGAAATATCCTCCCACGCGCTCTCTCGGAGAGAAAGTGAAAGTCATCCAAACCAGTTTAGCCGCCGCGGAGGTGTAGGGCGGGCGCGCTGTATGGAGTGAGAGAGGGAAAAAAAGGTGTTCAACTAGAATATAATATAATTCTAAATAACATTACTTGCTATAACGCGCTGGAGAATAGAAGTCGAAAACCACGGTGCGTGTTTTTTCTGTAAGCCAAACTTATTAATTAATTTAACGTTCGTCTAAGCGTTTTTTCGGAACACAATAGATTAGATTAATACAGTTAAGAAGTTTGGTTTACCGTATAAGTAGAGTTGCAATGTCTCCAAACAGGAATTTCAACGCGCCACGGAACTTTTATAGCGAAAGCTCTGTAAAAGAGACGAGATTTAAGTTCAAGTAGTCTATAATGTAATTCTCTATAGCATTACTTGCTATAACGCGCTGGAGAATAGAATTCGAAAGCCACGGTGAGTGTTGTTTCTGTAAACCAAACTTCTTAATTAATTTAACGTTCGTCTAAGCGTTTTTCGGAACACAATAGATTAGATTAATACAATTAAGAAGTTTGGTTTACCGTATACGTAGAGTTTCAATGTCTTCAAACAGGAATTTCAAGGTGGATTATTCCTAAAATGACTGAAGAAATCTCGAAAATGTTGAACAGTAGCGTTTCTTCTCGATGATCGAATAGATATCTGTAAACCCACAGTCCTGGATATTTATTTTTCTCCGAACATTTTACTCAAATGAGCTGATTAAAATAATGCATTCAAGACTGTGGGCTTACCGATCCGAGGTACCAAGAAGTTAGGCTACTCTTCTCCAAACTTTGGTATGAATGTGGATTAGCTGTAAACCCATATTAATTATTCTCCGAACATTTTATTCAAATGTAGTGATTAAAATATTATATAGTGAGACTTACCAAGATAACAGCACCAAGAAAGACTGCCAAAACGATTTTACTGGCGCTGATTATCACAGCAATGACGTTGAAAATCATTTCGTCGATCCCAGTGAAACTCTCAGCGAGGAATGAGTGATTTAACTATGATTTTTTGGGGTATTTATACTAAATCTCTCCAACGTAAAATATACTATTATTTACCTTTTTAATTCAATTCTGGAGATATGCGAGGTTAAAGTTTAACATTTGCCCTGTTGTTCTTATGTTAACTAATTTTTTTTATTTGGAACAGGGTGTTAATTTGAATAACGCCTAACCAGATAAATTACAGTTTTTTTTTAAAAAAAATGGGACATGTTTCGTAAAATTATTTTTTTGCTATTATGAAGATATTTCTACCATTGTCTTTACTTTGAGAAAAACCGAAATGGACGAACTTGTTTTGCGGTAGTATAGGAAATACAGGCTTTCCATCTGGAAGCTGTATTTCCTGAGAAAAACAGAGCTCATAATTGCATCTCATGTATTCAACATGAGTGCTGATTTGTCTCAAATATAAATCAATGTCAAAATGATTTGGCATTGCATGTTTGTTGTAAATTTTGTATAAAGTTTTTAAGATAAAATATTTTATAGCTCCCTGAGCCATCTCTTGATCATGTACTAATATATTTTCGTATATTAGCACATGTCGTCCGCAACAAATCTGGTTTTTATGATGCGCGCGAGAGTAACACTTTGATGTTAAAACATGTCTTCCATAATCGCGCAAATCAATTTTTAACACAGATTGCCGCCCAAAAAAAAATATATTCGATATTGATGAATATTTTGTCGAATATTTCATCAATATATTGTGATATCCTATAGATAGGATATTTAAAGCGTCTTCTCGCGCATAACCGTAATGTGTGATTTTATTTGTTTCGATATAGTCCATGGCTAAAGCTGCCAATGTTAGCGGTTGGTTTAGAATTAAATCCATTTTTTCGTATAAATCTGTAATCAAAAGATATTATTAAAACACTTCGCTAAACCTGTGTTAAATTATATATATTTTTAGTTTAATTGGAATATAAAATATGATAAAAACTTTATAATAACTGTAACAATGTAATTACTTTTATAAAATATTTATCTTTGTCAGCTTTCAAAATCAATTCTTTAATTTATTATTACCATAAAATCAACCGCCTTTTCTTATGTCAAGGGTTAAATAATTTTTTTTTTACCTTCTCAGCTTTCAAAATAAATTCTTTAATTTGGTATTCTACATAAAACCAGCCGCCTTTTCTTATGTCAAGGGTTAAATAATTTTTTTTTACCTTCTCAGCTTTCAAAATAAATTCTTTAATTTGGTAATCTACATAAAACCAACCGCCTTTTCTTGTGTCAAGGGGCGGATTCGTTTTTACTATAGTAAAATTTAACTACACTTTCGCAATAACTGAAATAACTCCAGTTAATTTAAGTTAGAACTAGTATTTTATTATACCTCGGGGTTTTTTTCAAAAGGTATATAAGCTAAAGAAAATCAGTATATTTCATCATAAATTCTTTCTCTAGTACATCCGAAATAAATAAAAAAAATGTCTAATGCTCAATCAAATGAATGGTAAGTTTAAAATATTTCTAACAATTATTTATTAAATCTTGTAAGGAGATAGCTTATGTACTGAAGGTGTAGGGTTTATTATTATCTATGACTAATTATTTTAAGTAATATCCCTATATTTAATTATTATTTATTTATTTCACTGTTAGCTCTTCCACCCAATCCAATTCTGCGTGAGTAAAGAAATTTTAAGTTTTAAAATAGTACAGCTATAAGATGATAAACACCGTTTTTGTTTCTACATTAGGCGGAGAACGCAGATTGTACGCCCTATTCTGCGAGATGAAGAACTTCTTCGAGAGTTTGTGGAGAATTTATCTCCACCGTCCCCCCTATTGTATATTGTTTGCTTTATCTCTACAATTAAACCTATAACTGATTGCGATACTAATGATAATTTAGCGAGGACGCATTTGAAGAATTCAATGGGGAGGAAGCAATAAGAGGCTTTTTGAGATCTGAGAGAACTAATGCAGGAGCGCTTACACTTATAAGACCTGAGTACAGTCTATTTTTAAATTTCCGAACACTTTAATTTAAACTCTCGTGTTAGTTCAGTGGTTTAGCTTACGATATATTTCTAGTCCAAGTTAAAGCAATTAGAAAATTTCATTGGATTCAAAAATTGATTAGTTTTTATCTTTTGCAGTGTCTACAACTGGAACCAAGTCGCCCAAATTGGGTATTGTCGAGTGCCAAAAATGGGCGACATTTTGATGTGTGTTTACTGCAACAACGCGAGCCACATCAGGGTAACAGTATGTAGACGAAAAACGATCGTATTTTGTAAAAACAACCATTGTACAAGATACGGTTGTATTATTTATAAAATCAGGCATGGTGTGTTGTATGTAGTTGAATAGAAAATAAAAAAATTAAAATCGAAATAAAAAATATTTAATATACCGGTATAAAGTTTTCTTATTTTAGATTTAATAATATATTGAACAGTTACATTTTGAATGCAAATACTCAATCTGAGTTAAAATAAAACCTATAACATCTCTAACATCGAAGACGAGATTGAGATGCGACAGAGCGTTAACTAGATTGTCATACTCGCTGATATTGAAAAATATTTCTAAAATTTCTCTCATAGATGGTTTTGCATCGGAGAGGGACTTAATTTCTAAAAAGTTTATGCCATCTTTGAAGTTTGATAATTTCTCATACACTATCTCGTACGCTTGTTTTATTTCATCTCTTTGAGATTCAAGCAGCGCGATGTGATTGTTAATCAATTCTCGAAAACCAAACAAATCTTCCATACATTTTCTCTCAATGAAAAACTCTTTTACGTGGTTCCATAGTCCGCGTTTTTGAGACATAGGAAGGACTTCGTGTCTAAGATGAACTCCATCTTTCTCTATTTTCAATTTAAAATCTACAAGCATTTTTTCAAAGTATTCTGGATGAGTTGGCAAAAAAATAACCGAATATTGTTTATTTTCATCGTAAGGGGTTAAAATGATGTTTTCGTTTCTTAGCAAAATTGTCCATACATCCAATGGAATAACAAAAATAGCGCCAGATTCTTTTATCTCGGCATAAAGAACAATGTCTTCACCTCTCAAACCAACGCTAACTTTAATTAAATTTGATTGAAAATGAGCGAATATACGCTCTTGAAAAGCCATTAAACTGTTTAAAACTAGCTAACTTAGAAATACGCGATATACAAAGCATTAACTTACCAGATCTTTCTTGATCGGGATTCAAAATTTGATGAACTTCTCCATTTTTCCTCCTCCGTTTATATACTCTTCTCAAATGGGTGTAGCGTTGTTCAATATATATTCATCTGTATATTATCTTAAAAAATCTTAGCATTTCTTGCTTAATAATTTTAAAAGGATTTTCGCAAGTCGAGTTTAATTTTTCAACATAATTACTCAATTTTAGACACGAAAATTTATCATGGTATAGAATTAATTAATTTTTTCTTGAAATTTTTTTTGTACTTCTTTGGTATTTCATCATGGCATAAATTTATGCAAGAATTTTCTCCTTGACATATATTCCGCAATTTATCTTGACATGGTATTTCAAGTAATTATGTTGGTAATTCCCTCTATTGCCTAATCTCTGTTCTTAAATTTATGATAACCATTTTATGAAATCAAATTTCATAATACCGAAAATGGGGTATGAAAAAAAATGGTGTATAAAAGCTGGTATGGATAACACCCAAAATCCATTCCAATCTTCACTTCGAGTGGATCAAGTCTTTACCGCGTTTGGATCAAGAAAAGAAGAAAACCAAATGGATTCTAGCAAGGGAAAACGTTCTGGCAAGTCTGAATATTTATCTTTAGATAATGAAAAGTATGAATCTTCCGATGATGACTGTTTTGAAGTTAGTTGCGTGGATGACGAAGGTGGTTTAGAAAGCGTATATACTCGAAGCTCTAACCAATGCGCTTCGATTGTTAAAATACCGCAGAAAAAGGGTGAATATTACCTAGATATTAAAGCTACTAAATATAAAGATTTAAAACGATGTGCCAAGCAGGATGTTTGGACAGCGCCTTCAAAGCGCGTACAGTACATAGGCGATTTGAGCGAAAATGATTTAAAAGGTATTCTAATTTTAATGAAAAAGCTCGGAGAAAAGATAAAAGAAAATCCCCATAAGAAAATCTTAAATATCGTCAAAGCTAAAAAGGCAAAATCGCACGACTAAATACTTTTTGCTTACCAGATAATTTTTTCGTATTATTAATATTATAGGTAAATGGTGACGGTTTTTAATATTTAACCTTACGTTGTTTTCTTTCGAGCGCATTTAATATTTCGCATTACCCAGAATGGTTTCGATAAACGAAGCCATTCGAGACTATAAACATTTTTACAAGATAGAGAAACTTTCAGTTAAAACTTCAAGAAAATACAAGTGTAACCAGGTTAATTTTCGCGTTGATATCGAAAACACGGACGAAATTAGATTAACGCATATGTACGAAGATTTGCAAAACATTCTCGATTGTGTTTTAAAGGAAATCAAAAATGAATACCCAACGTACGATAGAGTTCGCTTATGCATTCAATCCGAGGAGCTCGAATCTCCTATAAATCTAAAATTAATGGCGTTAAATTCGCTTACTAGCGAACGCGTTTTGGCTGCAATTGAGCACGTAGCACAATCGAGAAGGGGTTTTATTTTAGATAGTTCTTTAAGATTTGATGTTGTTTTCCTCGACTGCGATTTTGAGATATCCGGGCTTTCCAACCGAAAAAGCGTTAGAAATAGAACTATAGTAGAAATGGAAAAATTTGTTAAAGCTGACAAAAATTTTATCACTCTCCAAAATAGCGACGATCTTTGTTTTGCTAGGACGTTAGTGATTGGGAAAGTTTTGGCGGATTTGAGATGTTGTAAATCGAAAGAGAGATCGGATCTTTATACCTATTTCGTTAAAATGAAAAGCTCCACGAGTTCATTACAGAAGGTGGAAGCTCTTAAACTGATTACATACGCTCGTGTACTACCCGGTCCAGTAAATTTAGCGGGTATTCAAAGGTTTCAAAATTATTTGCAAGGAGAATATCAAATTATTGTATACAACGCGGAAGATAACTTTCAAAAGTACTACGTCGGCCCATGGAGTAGAAAACAAATTTTTATTTTGCTTTTACGAAACCACGCTGTAGCGATAAAGAGTATTTCGAGAATGTTTGGCGGCGAAAGTTATTGTTCAAAATGCCTTGTTGTTTTTTATAAGTCTAGCGAAAAAAGGGCCCACCATTGTTCGCAGGGTGAATTAAATTGTAAAAGATGTTCATCACTTAACGTCTTCCATGAGATTAAAGAAATTCAGGTTATCAGGTGTAAATCTTGCAATCGTTATTTTAAAGGTAGTGAGTGTTTATCGTTACATATTTCGAATGGTACTTGCGATCGACTAAAACGTTGTCAGCAATGCGGTCAAGAAATTGAAACTCTGAGCAATAGCATTCACGAATGCGAAAAAAAATGTAAGCAATGCTTGATTGTGCATGAAAAGAACCAGTGTTACGTTATGCCTTTAAAAGAAAAATATCCTCCCGTGAAATATGGATTTTTCGATTGCGAAAGCTACGTATCCGACTCTAAAGAACATGTAGCCATCCTACTTGTCAGTGCTATGGAGATGGATGATGAAACATACGAATTTAAGACTTTCAAAGGGCAAGATTGTTGTAAACAGTACTTGGACTACTTGTTTCAAACAGAGGAATCGTTTGTTCAGCATGATACCAAAAGAATGAAGAAAATTAAACCGCGATTTGAGAACTACGTCATTTTTTCTCATAACGGTTCCCGTTTCGACTCGTATTGGATTTTAAACACTTTAGTTAATCACTACTTTATTAAACCTCAAGTAATTTTCAACGGCAGCCGCGCTTTAGCTGTTTTTATCAAAAACCAAAATATCAAGTTTTTGGACTCGATGAATTTCGTCGCCGGCTCTCTTAGATCTTTGAATAAAACCTTTGAACTGGGGGAATGTAAGAAACAGTTTTTCCCGTATATTTTCTTGACTCACGACACGATGAATTATAAGGGAAAATTGCCTGACAAATCTTATTTTCAACCTGAAAAAATGAAGACTAAGGATTACAAAGAATTCGAAATTTGGTACGAAGAAAAGCGTAAGACCGAGTACGATATGAACAAGGAGCTGGAGGAATACTGTCAAATGGATGTTTCCGTTTTAAAGGAAGCGATGGTTAAATTTAAAAATCTTTTTCTAAAAGCTACCAATTTCGACCCTTTCAATATGAACGCTATATCCATTTCGGGTGCTTGTCTACGTTTTTTCCTTCACACATACTTGAAAGAATACGCTTTAGCTATCGTGCCGCAAAATGGGTACCTATACCAACATCAAAATCAAAGTCGCGAAGCTATGAAATGGATCTCCCTCGAGGCTAAACAAAGGAATGTAAATTTCCAAACTACTTTTTCTATCCAGGGTGAAAAATACTTTGGAAAGTTCCCAGTCGATGCTTATTGTCCCGATCCTGAAAGTATTCTCCAATATCATAATGATTTTTTTCACGGATGCGTTAGACATACAAAGCAGTCTAGCTTCAATTCATTTCTTGGAAAAACCAACAAAGCGTTATACGAAAGAACTCTAGACATTGAAGAATACATCAAAAACGCCGCTCCGAATGCCGAATTTAAAACCATGTGGAGTTGTGATTTTGAAGAATATCTTCGAAACCATCAGTAAGATAAATCTTATTGCGATACCGTATCATTTCCTTCTTCTATAGGATCGAGAGAAATGATTGTCGGGGGTAGGGTAGAAAACTTCAAATTGTTGCATATCTGTCAACCGGGTGAAAAGATACTGTATCGAGACGTCTGCAGTCTTTATAGTTTCGTCATGAAATTTAAAGACTTCCCAAAAGGGCACCCTACTATATTTACGCGAAATTGTAGTTTAGAAAAAGATAAATATTTTGGCGTGTTAAAATGCAAGGTTTTAGCCCCCAAAAAACTATACATTCCGATTCTTGCATTTAAATCTAATTCAAAATTATTGTTTAGTCTATGTCGCACCTGCGCGGAAAAAAGCTTATCAAACCCTTGTCAGCATTCGAGAGAGCAGCGTATATTCGAAGGTGTGTTCAATACTCCCGAAATTTATTTGGCAATGGAATTCGGTTACGAGCTGATTTCTATATCCGAAGTTTGGCATTACCCTGAGCGATTCAGATACGTGAAAAACCAAAGTTCTGGATTGTTTGGAGATTACATTGACAAGTTTTTGAAATTGAAAATTTGTAATAGCGGTTGGCCTGACAATGTAGAGACTGAAAGTCAGAAAAAGAATTATTTACAATCCATTTACGAAAAAGAAGGCATCTCGATATCAATCGAAGAAGTGACTAACAATCCAGCTTTAAGGAATATATGCAAGCTAACGTTAAACTCGCTTTTCGGTAAAATGTGTCAAAATCTGGACAGAGGAAAGACTGTTATTATAGATAAATACGAAGAACTAGTGGCTATATTAACCGATGAGACTAAAGATCTGGAAGATATTCGACCTCTGAACGATTCATTGGCTTTGCTAACTTACAAACATAAGAAACCTTTCGTTCCTTCTTTACGAAGTGGCAGTCCTGTTATTGGAGGTTTTATCACAACCTACGCTCGAATAGAGCTATTTAACGTTATTCACAAGCTTGGGAAACGTTTGCTTTATATCGATACTGATGGTGCCATATTTTTAGAAGGAGGGAAAGATGATTGGATCCCTCCCGAAGGAAGTAGTTTGGGAGAGTGGAAATCAGAAATAGGCGCTTCGCATATAACGGAATTTGTCAGTACAGGACCAAAATCGTACGCTTATAAAACATCAGACAATCAATGCGTGGTGAAGTCGAAAGGTATCACGCTTTCTCGCGAAAATGAAAAAATTATAAATTTTGAATCTATGGTAGACGCCTTACAAAATCCAGAAAAACGGTATACGGTAGATATCCCGTTTAACGTTGTTCGACGCAAGCGGGACTTAACTTTGCTCTTAGGAAATTTAAAAAAACAATTTGGGGTCACCTTCTCTAAAAGGATTCTTCTAGATGACTTTACTACATTACCCTTTGGGTATTGCCAAGAAGAAGAAGCAAGTTATTGCCAAGAAGAAGAAGCGAGTTACCTTTCATCACATTGTTAAAGTTCATTGGCTACCCGATAGCGAAGATCGAAGGAACGAGTGGCTGTACACCGCCGCGCGATTTAAAGATAGAGTATTTCTTTTGAACACCCTTTTGAAACCAATTTTTGAACGAAAATTAAAAGAATCATAGTCGACAATGTCCTGTCGGTTGAAATTCGTAGCACCCTTTCAAATGATTGTTTCCGGCGCGTCTATGAGCGGAAAGACGAATTTTGTTTTGGAGTTATTGAAAAATCGTCAAAAAATGATAGACCCACCCCCTCACAGGATCGTATATTGCTACTCTCTATTTCAAGAAAAGTTTCACGAAATACGCAAAGAAATACCAGAAATTGAATTTCTGGAAGGATTGCCGCCTGATGATACGGATTTCTTTAACCCCAAAGTTAATAACCTGCTAGTGTTGGACGATTTAGCCCCTGTTGCTAATGCTAGTTCGTTCATTTCTTACCTTTTTACGGTTGGTTGTCATCATTTAAATTTAAGTTTAATTTTAATTACTCATAATCTATTCTCGATGGGGAAGGAATCTAGAGTTATAAGTTTGAATACTTCTTATTTTGTAATATTTAAAAATTTAAGGTCTCGGAGTCAGATTTCCCACTTGGAAAGACAGATATTTCCGGGTAAAAAAATAATGTCAAAAGCGTATGAAATGGCTACATCTGACAAACCGTATAGTTACATAATTTGCGATTTGCGCCAAACTTGCGACGACTCTTTGAGATTAAGAACAAATGCACTTCCCAATGAAGGAAGCATGATATTTTTTGTGGAATAATAAATAGTTTTTTAAAACAAAGTCCCTGGTGGAGATTCAATTCATTGTAGTGAAAGATGCCATCCAAGTCATTTCGGAAACATTATCCTTACCTTAAACTACTGAGAGATATTAATCCTCAACAAAGGAAAACTTTAATATCGTTATCTAGCAAAGATCAGTTAAAATCTATTTGCACTATATGTTACAACTTGAAAAGAAACGCCATCGCTCTTCCGCAAAGCAAGAAAAGAAATTTGAGGCGGTACGAAAAAGTTATAAAATCGCTATCTAATAAACGCCGTAGCCCAAATCAGGTTCGACAGTTGTTGTACAAGCAGACTGGAGGATTGGTGCTATAATTCCAACTCTTTTGTCAGCTATAACCGGTGGAGAATGAAGAAAATGATTCTAGTTCCGGCGTCCTCGATTATGACCGATGTTGAAAAACAGGTTTCTTCGTTGGATAATGAAATTACCACCATTCTCAACCAACCTGGGAATCCCGATGATAAAGCCAGACAATATCTGAAATCTCTTCAACAATACCTTACAATGAAAAACTTGGTTGAACCTCCCGAAGTTAGAATAGCTCCTCAGCCAACGCCTGTATCGTCAACACCCATGCCTTCATCAAGCTATCTAAAATCTCACCAATATACCGGACAATCGTACGAACCACCGGTTCCAGTAATTGTCAAAACGAAACCTCGAAAAAAAAATGTGTTAGTTAAAAAGACCATTGGAAGTAATTATCAAGTTCGACGTTCTCAAAAGATGAAGAAAAAGAAAATTAAGCTTTCAAATCCATCTCTAGAAGCAGCAAAATCGTCTCCTGTTCTAAAAGAGATAAAAACACCAAGGACTGTCAAGAGATCCCCGTATGAATTAAGGCGAGAGAAAGGAAAAAAACCCAACAAATGGCTAGAATTTTGATTTTATTCATTACAATATCGAAACTCGTGATTTAACAAATGTGTACACAAATTTAACAATGATATGCTATCGTTATAATAAAGGTTTTTCTTATAAAGCAATTGGATTATTTCTTTCATACTGTAACCCTCGCATTTGGCGAAACAGTACATTAAAGTATGCAAACCGCAAAAATCGCTATCGATAGGCTGAATTACACAATCGTTGTAGATCCATTCTGAAGCGTAGGGGGTCAAATCAAATCCGTAATGGGTAGGATTCCTTCCAAAGGAGCAAAAGAATTCCGCTCTTTCTCGGTTGATAAAGAAAGCAACCCAGTGTCCATCGGCGATATAAGAAGGTGAAGTATTAACGACGAAAAGATAAACATTTTTCTCTAGAGGGGGTGGTGGTAGCTTGTCCGAAGGAAAAACACCGATAAAAAATGGTGAAGTTCGAGGATCGCAGTGCAAGACTTCGGAGAGTTGTTGCGTATTCATAACCTCACTTGTAATAATTGCGGTTCGTAAAAAGCGCCTCTGATTGATACACCTTGACCATCTTTAACGTTGTACGCTGGAGGACTCCGATGCAGGACTTTATCTATGATGAAATTCTCTTTGGTCCAGTTGGCAGTTCCTCCCTTTTCGAATCTAGTTTTCGAAGTTGCTAATTTAACTATCATGCCTGGTTTGAGAGCGGGTTTCTTTCCCTTCTTCTTATCTCCGTATAATCTAAACCAAACTAAATGCTCGTTATTGATATTAACATCTTTTGGTTTAAAACCAGTTGTCGAATGGACGCTCGAATTGTAACTTTTAACCAAGTTTGGCAAAACTTTAACGTAATCATACTTCCCGCTTCTGGTAAAGTATTTGTATATCTTTGACGACAGTGTAGCATTGAATCTCTCTACTAAGGACGCTTTTGTATCATTTACTAAAGCGAATGAACTGACGTTGTGTTTCTTTAAAAAATTGTCAAACCTTTTATTTACAAATTCTCCGCCTTGATCGAAAGTGAGTTTGGAAGGTTTGCGAGATTTAAAAATACTAGAGAAAGCTTTAACAATACTTTCCGGTTTTTTATCTCGAAGAGGGATAGCCCAAGCGAAGCGCGATAACACGTCGATGATAGTTAATACGTAGCGTTTTTTATTATTATACCGCTTAAACCGGTTGAAATCCATAAGATCGCACATCCATTGTTCATCTTTAGAAGTTACATAGACTTGATTTCTGGGGAATTTGAGTTTTCTAGGTCGGTGAGTTATGTAGGTATTCTGAGCTAACAACCAGTTTCTAGTCTCCTTTTTCGAAATTCCTTTAACACTATTTTGTAATTTCTTTATACTTCCTAACCCAGCCGGGTGAGAGAGATTGTAATAAACTTTCGCCAACTCATCGAGTCTCGACATTGGTGTGGAAAATGAGTAAATAACTTTCAATCAGGTCAAATTTATATTTCTTTATTCAGAACATTTATCCGTAAACAATCATATTTTTCAAATTGGTTAAATTATTAATAATATCGCTATAAAGGATGTACACGTCTTCTAATTTCGTTCCATCCATTTCTTCGTAAAATTCGACCAAAACCTCGTCGTAATTCATCCGCGGAAGCGCTTGTTCGATATTCTGTTCCACCGCTTGACACCAGTTGATATTATCGGCTCCGCAGGAAATATCGTGAGCTAACTTGTGATGACAACAACTGTTTTCGCATTTGATGGTAATTGAATAAAGTATATTCGTCAATTTTTCCAAAACGATCCTTTTCATAACATCCTTAGCGTCGAGTAAAACTTTGACTTCGCGATCGATGGTACTTTTCAAAGACTTTAAACTTTTCCACGATTCTTGATTCAGGGAGAATCCGCGAGCGGAAGAGTACATAATGTGATAGTTATGATTCGCGCCGCGAACGTATTGTCTAAGGTCCAACTGCTTTTCTTTTCCAACGGTGAGACACTCTAGCAGAATATTATCTTTACTCATCCAAGTGTGAAACCTTTCAGATTCCCCATCGAAGTGAGAATCAATTTCGGGTTGCACCTTCCAAAGATCGTTCCAAATAGAATGATGAAACGAAACTTCCGAGTCGTTGTCTCGTCTTCGAATGGTAACGTAAGGATCGACGATATTCCTTACTACGATCTCCAGATCGCTGGAAAGATTGTGACTGACGAACATCTTGAAGATTAATGAAGAGTTGGTCGAGATATTTTTCCATTTATAGTCGCTATTTTCTTAATTAGATGCTGACATCTGTGTTTTAATCAAGTGGATAAATAACGCTTCTGTCTCTGGTCACGTAGAGCTCTTTGTTAAATACAGCATAAATTACGCAAGTGGTGTTGGTGTTGAGTGGTTTAGCAAACTTCATACTAAGACGAAGATTTCCCTGCTTAGGAGGGTTGATAAAATCACCTTGACAATCGCCGGCAGCTGTTAAATCGTACGCGAATATGGTATAACCGTTACCATAGTCTTCGTAAGAAATATAATTGCCTTTGTTTTTACCTAGTATATCTAACACGTCGAACAGTGAGGCATATTCTCTGGTATATTGTCTTTTGTCAAAGTTGGGTTCGAAAGGAATGTCTGGAAAATTTGTCGAGCCAATAGCGACCGACATATGTCTCAAATCATTATGAGTGAGATGGTAAGGATTGGTATCTAACGTACCGTTGAAAGCGTTCGTGGGTACGAAGAAAACTATCATAAGATCGGGCATTCTCCCAATGAAAACATTTTCCCTAGTGCAATCGACTTCGCCTTTAGATATTGGGAAATGTTTAATAACCGTTTGCTTAATCGGATATCGAGCTGGGTATTGCTCTAAAACTTTAGCGTGAGCCAAAAGAATTTCAGGGCGTACCTTAACCAATTTAGCTATGAGAACAGCTTCATCAATAACAACATGGTACGTCTTATTGGGTACTTTGGAATTAATAGGGAAATGTTTAGGAGATCGGAAAAGTCGAATCATAAGGTCAACTCCAGGAAGCATGTACTTATTCGTACGAAATAAATCTGCCGGTAAATGCCCAATCATTTCAATTTGATTTGATAATTTTGTTCTAGCGGCTCTTTTCAACATTCCGTTTTCATTTGTTTTGTTTTGTTGAGTAAACATTTCGTCCGGGGAAGTTGGCGAGTCTTTGTAATAACATTGTAAACCGAGTTGAGATTTTTTAGCATCTTCGGAACAGCTTAAAACTGTTTCAATAAGCGGTCCGTATTGAGCGCAGTTGCTCGATGCTTGAGTCGGTGTATTTTGAGCCAAAACATCGATTTGACTGAATAGGGAGAATAAAAACAGATTGACTGGTCCAACGTTAACCTCGTTAGGTTCGAGTACCGTTCCGTCTTCGTGAAGAATTCTAGCTTTGACTTTAAGCTTTGTCTCGGCAAGATCCATATACTCTTCTTCGTTCGATTTAACGTAAAAGGTTATCGGTCCAGAGTCTGTAATCGCGCTAATCGGTTGATAGGTTACTTCGGTAGATGATATGACATTGCTGTTTTCCGTTGGAATTTCAAAAATGTCTAGCTCGTTACGCATCCCCTCTCTCACCTCCATGGTTTTTGATTATGGTAGAAAATCTCTCTTAGTGCGATTCTTCTTAGCGCGTTTACTTTTCTTTTTAGCTCCGCCTTGTGAATTTCTTTTCCTTTTTCGACGAGCACCAGAACCGAACTGCGAACTAGCTACGTGATCACCAGCTTTATGTAAAAGATTACCTCCAGCTAGTTTTAGATTCTTTTTAAAAGCCTTTTTCGGGTCTTCTCCAGACTGGATATCGGTATACATTCTGGTACCAATACCTAAAGCCTCGCGTCCGACGGCCTTAGCCACGGGTTTTACAATTGGTGTAATGAATTTAATTAGCTTGCGAAATAAATTTCCAAGACCCCTCCCGCGTTGGAAAACAGGTCCTGAAAATACTGGAAAGCTTCCACTACCTGATTGCTGCAGGTAATACTGTAGATAACTATCCCTTTGAACCATCTTTTACGAAATGTAGCTTGAGGATAGTCTTACCTAGTTTAAATGGTACGTGTAAATTTGCGTCGGTTTTTATTTCTACCTCGATAATTTCTAGTTCGTTAAGCCTTAGCGGGTAGTAATCAATATTAGTAAACGTTTGAATGAACGTTTTCTTGTCAGCGTTATCCGGTCTAGCAACGATTCGTAAAAGAGGAGCAGCGACGTCACCCACAAATTGGTATTGAATAATATTCGTATACACGAACAGGGCTTCGATACCTCTGTTTAAATCCGCAATGTATTCTCCGGTAGTATGATCTTTCAGCTGAACCCCGAGTTGACTCTTCGCGAAGCCTAACATTAAACCAAGACCCGGAAAACCAGTGGGAAAAGCCAGGCTATACCCTTTGTCGCACCAAATAGTAACGGTTTGGTCTTCATTAACGAAAAATCTAAATTTTTCTCTATAAGCATCGGGAATTGTTTTTTTCATAGCTCTTAAAATATCTTCAATATCATGATAAACACCCGCGGGTATGATATGCGTCAATTGATTAATCTTTGGCTTGATGGCTTGATCATTTGGCAAATCGTCGTCGCTGGAATCCATCATAGGCTGATCGTCAAGTAATTCATCCTTAAACGTATCACCCTCTTTAGCGGGTTGATCATTAGAGGGATGATCATCAGGTAGATCACCTTTTGCATCGTTAAGAGCTACATCTTTTTCTCTAAGACCTCTATTTCTAATTGGTATTACGTTAATATCAATCGCTTTGAGCTCGTCATCGACAGTTTTGGGTGCATTAATCGGATTGTCATCTTCATCGTCTACGCTTCCCGTTCTTTGTAGATTTACGGCTTTGAAATCCTTTTTTCTGGACCTTATTTCGATATAATTATCCTTGTAAGAAATGGATAAAGTTTTGGCGTGACGCGATAAGGGGAACCGGGAAACGTACCGACCCGAGACGAAATTTTTCTCTCGAAACTCTAGCACGAGAGAGAGAGGTCCTTCCGGGATTCTTACTTGCACATCCGGGTGTATATTCATCAAAAGAAACCTTTCTTCCGATTTTCGACCAACGACATTCGGATGGCGATCCACCTTCATTTGCAATAAATCTCTATATTTGGGTTTTATTTGATCGCGCAGGATATCAATTAAAGTTTTATGTAAAGAATATTTAACCGTATGACCTTTTTTCGTTCTTTTGCACTCATAATCACCTGGTGGTATTTCTAACTTGTAAGTAAACCAATTAGCATCATCGTCGATAGAGGGTGCCATGGTTAAAAATCTATCATAACCCTGAGTAACATTATCCCAAACTGGTGGTAAAACCACTTCAGCCAAACCAACCTTCCAGTTTGATAAGAGTTTAATAGGTTGCGGCAACTTCACCTTAAAAGATGATTGGTTGTTCTCGGGGAAATCGTCCATAGACGCATTACTGGGCAAAGTGACGTAAAACGAGTCTTCCATAATTAAGAGATTTGAAGAATACTGAGTCAGAATGGTGAAAGAGTGAAGGTTTTATAGTCGGGGTAGTAGTATTTAACCATTTCACCCCCAGCGGCGCGCTGCGGCGCGGTTTCTCCCCCATGTTGAATAATGTTAACAGTAAATTTGAACTTATATGCGTATTTTTCTTAAATGAATCTAAAATATTACATTTGTGTATTATTTATCACATAGTTAAGAAGAAGAAATTGAAGTAATTATATTTAGACGTAAAGATATTGTGGTACAAATACCTACGACATTTTTTGATCACTGATTGGCTAATAAAATTAACTCGACTCGTATCTTACAAGCTACATAATTCAGGAAGTAAATA
Organism: Phalangium opilio; assembly: GCF_054372755.1. Taxonomy (NCBI): domain Eukaryota; kingdom Metazoa; phylum Arthropoda; class Arachnida; order Opiliones; family Phalangiidae; genus Phalangium; species Phalangium opilio. The sequence goes on from NW_028324241.1 coordinate 1,847,811, forward strand.
TATCTCGAACGTCGCTTAAATAAACATGAAGGAGCAAAGGTTATTATAGATAGTCGACTAAGATCCTCTCGGTGTTGTTGTTTTACATATAAAGTGCATACTTTATAGTCAGGAAAAATATCTACCCCGGGGAGGTGGGCTCGCTAACACGACACTTGTTTATTTTGGGGGCGTGGTTGTTTACTTTTCTCTTAAAGTACAGGGTTTAACTACTGATGTGTACGGAGTAACGCGAACAATCTTATTTTTCCTTTAAAAAAATGCATAGGTAGTGTTACTAGGGAAACGTTTAATAGCCCCTTTTTAAAGTAAATGTAAATTTAAATTAGAATTCGTGCTGGTGGTACGGGTCAGTTCGAAGTTCCATTTCAGTTAGACTCGATTTTGCTTTTTTTTCGTTTTTCGTTTCAATTGTGACAAAAACCTTCGGGAAAGTAAATTTTAAAATTCAAAGCCAAATTTAAGTCATATTTTTCAGTCGAAAAGGCTTGACTTCTGAATAGTATATTCGTTAAATGCATGATGAAAACGTACGTTTAAGTAATTTTATGATTTTTAAGCCTCTGTCTGTAAAATTTACAATGAATAATGCGAAAATTTTGAAAAAACAATAACGTACGCCTAATAAATATGAGTAAATAATTAAAAAGCTTTATTAATTTAACTATTTGAGAGTGAGCATACTCAGTATACTACCGCAATGAGTCGCGCAGTAAAACTCTACCGCAATTATGTTATTTTTGCGGGTTTTTCTTATGATTTGTCTATATTTAGTTTTAAAAGTGATAGTTAATGGCTTAGTTTAGTTATTATATGGTAAACTTTGCGTGTGAGTCGCGTTCTTGGTGATTTTTTATTCGGATTCCACCATGGTCTCTTAAGCCTTGGTCACCTCGTTGCATTACCCGGCTATAGATCATCATCATGGTTGTTTCGCAATCCCCGATTGCGACCTTAACCGAGGCCTTATCTTCCTCCACTTTTGATTTTCTTACAAGTATACCACATAAAACTTTACTCTCTCATCCACTTGGTTCTTCGGACAGTCTATCTCTCTCTACTAGCCCTTTAATTAACTGTTCGGATACGACTGTAGCTTCCTCTATTTTAACCCAACCTCAATCTGAACTTACAATAGAAAATACATGTGATACACCGTCTGATTCCGATTCAGTGCTCGGTTTAGACTCACAAACTGGTCCCCTTACTAACAAAAGACTACGTAGTTCGCGACTTCGTATTTGTACTAAACAAAAAACACCCGGTCGTAAAAGCAAAGCTACCTCTAGAAAACGACCTAAGCACCCGTGCTCCTCGTGTCTCACCCAAGTTGACGCTATCCACAAGACTTTCCAATGTGATTTGTGTCTCTCCTGGTGCCACATTTCCTGTGTCAATATCCCAGACGATATCTGCGCTTTTCACACCATATCTAACAGTGAACATTTTTAATTTTTTTGCCCGTCATGTGTCTTTAAGGGTCCGCTGGCCCTCCGATCGCTCTCTAAATTTATGTCAGACTTTTATGCATTCCGACAGCAAGTGAGCTCCCTCCCCAAAGAAGTCTTACAATTAGAAGCCTAGTACTCTGCTCTCGCGGTCAAAGCCCTCGTTACCACGGAGCCAACGAATGATTTAACTCATCAATCCGACTTCCGCGCTCAATTACTTTCTCAATTAAACATCCTGACTGCTTGTCAGACTGAAATTGACTCCCTACGGGTAGACTATGATAGTCATTCGGACAAAATCTCCGCCTTGCGAACCGATCTTATTCATAATAGGGCTCATCAAAGTTTAATTTCTGACAAGGTTTGTAACCTTTCTGGACAGCTTGAAGACATTCGCGTCTCGATTTCTACGTCAGTTCCGGCTCCGGCCTTTTGTGTTACCAAAGTAACCTGTGATTCAGCTAGTCAAACAATCAACGAGTCCGCTAGTCAAACAATCAACGAGTCACCGCCCCAGATAATTCCTGGTAGCCCTCTTAATGACATTCAAGTGACATCAGGCTCTTCCGGTCCACCTGAACTCTCTTCGGAGCCTAACAATTCTAACAATTCTCCGACTCCTAATCAAAACGTATCATCCTCTGCCCCAATCGCTGGTGGCGAACTTTTCGAAAATAGTTCTTGTGTTGTCAAGACTTTATCAAATGACCTACCAATTACACATGTCTCTGTACCGCCAGCCCCACTGTCTGGTCAGCCACAAAATACTGCCGGTGAAATCTCTACCTCATCCGCTCGAAAGTTGAATGCGTTGCTCTTTAACGTTACTGACCATGATGATCCCCAGGAAGACAAGTACTTTGTCCGCAAACTTCTACAAGACTTGTTCTTCAAACCAGACGAGTACAATTCTGTCTCTATACGCCGAGTTGGGCCTCTTCGCCAGAACTATAACCGTCCCCTTCTAATAACCTTTTTAACTGTGTCGCATCGACAATATTTCGTACAAAGCATCCATGAATGGCGGCGCCATAATAATTTTCCGTATGCCGCCTCCCATGATCGTAACCCTGTCCAACGGTAGACTCATCGCTCCCTCCTCGCGGACCTTCGCCAATTGAAAGCCCCAGGCCGTTATGACCTTTGTATTCGTCAAGGCAAGATTGTTTCCTATTCAACGAACGCCCCGTACACCCCCTCTCCAGTCTCGCTCCCGCAATCTTCGCTGCTGGATCAGTCACCACCGTTAAACTACTACAACCCCCTGCCGTATTATCACCAATCTCCCTACCACCACGAGTCGCAAGTCAAAGTGTTTACTCACTCAACGCCCAGTGTCTCTTCAAAAATTAATAAAATGAACCGTGGGTGGAAAATATGGCCTGGGCCCACTCTGCTATCCTTGACGGTATACGGACTAAATACCCCCAGTCATAATGCCTGGAAACAAGGGCATATGAGACCAAATTGTCTCAAATTAAAGCCAAATAAGCCTACTACTCAAGGGAAGCCTAGAAGTAAGAAGGGAAACTAACAGGCAGGAATGCACGTAGAGGGCGTCCTTCTTGCCGATACAAATACCCTCATAATTCCCTTATTTTAGCATCATCTTCTAGTAAAACCCCTAATTCAAAGTTATCATTTGCTTCAGCTTTAAAATTTCCCATTGGTAGAACTATATTAGCGATCAAGCTGCTGAAGTTAGTTTTATATCGACTAAGGCATACATACAAGTATTTATGGACCTTCACCACACTGACCCTGAAACATTTACATAAAATACAGAATATTGAATCTTTTTACCCAAGGTGAATATTTCTTTACAAGATGTAGTGTAGAGTTAGAGTTTACCATATGTGGGACTTCATTCTTACACTATTTTCATATTGTCCCTGATCTATTTGGTGTCATTATCTTAGGTGCAGATTTCTTTATGGAACACTAAGCTAATATAGATTTTCCTACATTAACAGTTACTTTAGATTCTAAACCATACACACTGTTACCAGCACCACCGATATCAGTGATTCGGTAGGTGACCAGCAAGACATAAGTCCTGCTTTAGAGGAAAACACAATGACACCATTACAAGTTCAGGAACTTGAACAATTATTGTCTAGATTTCCTGCAGTCACAGCAGCTGAGCCAGGTCGCACTCATATGACTACACATAAGATAGATACAGGAGACACTAAACTTATTAGAACCTTTGCTTACCCTTGTACCGATGCAAAAAGAGCAATTACTAAGGAACACATTGACAAGATGTTACAGGAAAGAAGCCCCTGGTCCTCAGGAATTTGCTTAGTACCAAAAAATGAAGGAGATTGGAGATTTTGTGTGCATTATAGAGCTTTAAATAAAGTTACTAAAGCCGATCCCTATCCTTTTCCTAAGGTTGAAGATATTTTATTAGGATTAAATAAACCGAAGTACATTACGTCTTTACATTTAATGAGTGGATACTTTCAGGTCCTTATGGATCCTGATAGTATTTCAAAGACAGCATTTTTGTCCCCTTTTGGTAAATATGAATTTGTAGTAATGCATTTTGGGTTGTGCAATGCACAAACCACTTTCCAAAAGTTAATGGATGAGGTGTTTCGGGATAAGTCCAAGTTTACCATTTTTGTTTACTTGGATGATTTAATCATTACGTCTAGAACATGGACAGAACACCTTAAAGCATTGGAATATGTATTTAGGCCACTAACGAAAGCTGGTCTCACCCTGAATCTAACGAAATGTCACTTCGCTAAACCTTCAACGTTAATATTAGGACACGTAATAGATAGGAAAGGTATTCATGTAAATCCTGCAAAAACCATAGCAATGAAACAATTTCCTAGGCCTACAGATCTTAAGTCTTTATCGCGATTCTTAGGTTTGACGAGATGGCATAGCAAGTTTGTTCCTCATTATGCGGAATTAGCTGCCCCATTATACCGTCTTAAGCGTAAGAATGTCCAATGGGTCTGGATTGAGCAATGTGAAGAAGCCTTTTCTAAATTAAAAGCCGCTATAGTGCATGCTAATGAGCATCCTGTGCATCATTATGATCCAAGTAAGCCTACTTACTTAACCACGGACGCTAGCAACGTTGGTTTAGGTGCTATGCTAAGTCAGAAAGATGGTAACATAGAATTTCCTATAGCTTACGCTTCTACTCTGCTTAACGCAGCAGAAAAGAATTATTCTACGTACGAAAAGGAATGGTTAGCTATATTCTGGGCTATTAACAGATTTAAACATTTCCTCGATGGCAAAAACTTCACAGTGATCACTGATCATAAAGCTTTACAATGGCTTTATACACGTACTGACCCTTCATATCGCGTATTACGTTGGATTATGTATTTACATACTTACAAATTTAAAGTGCAATATCGTAAGGGCGTAGAAAACGTAGTCCCGAGATATTCCACCTACAGGATATGTTTTAGGAGCGATACTTAGGCCCCGTCCTCAAGTAATTCCGCCTCCCTTAACTCCTGTTATGAATGCATTTAATCTGGCAGAAATAACACGTGAACAAGGTCTAGATCCTAGTATACAGAATCTTAAGGCTCAATTAGAAGCTCATGATGGGACTAGTCCATTATATGAAATCATTGATGGTCTCGTTTATCGTAAGCGCTATGGTACTCAACCGCGTAAGATTTACCTGCCTAGTACATTACGTCCTCAAGCGTTACACTTATTTCACACACACATGACTGCTGGTCATAGAGGTAGAGATAGTACGTATGAACGTATTCGTTTCCGATATTATTGGCCTACTTTGAAAAAGGATGTAGCCTTATTTGTGTCTACATGCCTTATGTGCCAACAATATAAAGGACGCAACCGCAAAACTCCTGGGTTAATGCACTCTACAGTGGTTGAACAACCTTGGGATTTAGTTGGGGTTGACATTTTAAGTCCTTTACCTCTTAGTCCTCAGCGTAATCTTTACATCTTAGTGTATGTGGATTATTATACTCGCTATGTTAAACTAATACCACCAAAGAACATCACCGCTGATACAGTAAGTCAGACTCTCAAAGGTCTGATCCTGCATTGGAGAGCCCCTAAGGCTATACTTTCAGACAATGGAACGCAATTTGTGTCTCGTGTCTGGAAAGATACTTGTGCGCAATTCAACGTCACATGCACCTACACTACCCCGTACCACCCTCAGACTAATGCTACTGAACGTGTTAATAAGTCGATAGGCATTATGTTAGGTATCTATGCAGGGAAAGAACACCGTAATTGGGATCGTAACTTAGATTTATTATAGTTTTCTCTCAATACAACACCTCATGAAACAACAGGGCGAACTCCGTTCTACTTGAATCATGGTAGAGAAGCACACTGTTAGAAAAATGAGTCCAATGACTGTCCAAATTTGCACAAAGTAATCCAAATTTGGATGGCAAGTGATGTAAGGGTCCAAAAATGGTAGCTTTAATCCAAAAATGGATGCTTTCGATTCTAGGTGCTAAAACTATCCAAATTTGCACAAATAGTCCAAAATTTGGGTGGGAAGTGATGTAAGGGTCCAAAAATGGTAGCTTTAATCCAAAAATGCATGCCTTCGATTCTTGGTGCGAAACCCATCCATATCTGAACATAAACACCCTAGACTCGAACAAAGAGGGGTTAAGGTATATTAAAGGGTTAAGGTAAAAAGGGGGGAGCGAAATGATACTTGAGGATCACCTACATAAATATTTACCTATTTCTCATCAATCATTTCTCTTTATTGATAAGCAATTGCAGAAGTTAACGTAAAACACTGACACGTTAGATACAAAGCCTCTCCCCAGAAAGGTAAAAATCCACTCCCCTACAATATTTCAGAAAGTCACGCTTAAAACATCTTTTGGTCATTTACCTCAAAACGACTTCTTTGTTCCGTTTTTATTTGCTAACGATATCAATACTCGTCACACATTAACTTTGGAAAGAGCTTCATGGTACTGTACAGTCTTTATTACTCGCTTTAAATAAACTGTGAAATATATCCAGTGTATTGACTTCACACCCAATCATCCTTACTCGTCCTATATAAACTTTGACTACGGATGTTTTGGTTAAGATAGGTTTTTCTCAAATATTTTATTAAAATTATTTGATATTATTTATTTTTATCGAGAGTTACTTATCATACTTTTAGTTGTATCGTTTTAAGAGAGGTTTTCCCTATTATCATTTGAACCTAGCTAATATTGACGTTTGACTCCTAGAATATACCTCTTTCACGAGTGTCTAAAAGACCACAAAATGGTGTAGTTAGATTGGGGATGACTGAAAAGAGAATAGTGGTCAGTGTACTTGCGATTGTACAGTTTTCCAATATTCCATAATTCCGTTAACTGTGAATTTTGAATACTTAAACTGTGAAATTGAGAACACTTTTGTTCAGATTAGGAATCTGCGAAAGCAATATCTTGGGGTGTAACAACAGACAGACAGGCACACACGAAGACAGATGGATGCGTCGAGAACAGAACATCTCCATAGCATACATCACTTGGTGAAGTAAAGAATCTAGCATCCATATTGGCTTCATATGAGCCCAATATCTTTCGACATTTGTTCAGTGTTATTTAGGTATTACACCAATATGGGCTCGATATTAGTTGAATATGGGTTCAATATTAGTCCAATATGGGCTCGATATTAGTCCAATATGAGCTCGATATTAGCCCAATATGAGCTCTATATTAGTCCAATATGAGCTCGATATTAGTCCAATATGAGCTTGATATCATTTAGAAATTTGTCCAATCTTGTCTTGAATTTAGTCCAATATTGGCTTGATATTAGTCCAATATTGGCTTGATATTAGTCCAATATTGGCTTGATATTACTCCAATATTGGCTTGATATTAGTCCAATATTGGCTTGATATTACTCCAATATTGGCTTGATATTAGTCCAATATTGACTTGATATTAGTCCAATATTGGCTTGATATTAGTCCATTATTGGGAGGATACTAGTACATTTTTGCCCACTTGCGTAAAAATTGGATAACATCCTGTCCATTTCTGGGTAATTGTTGATCCCTTAATAGATGATTCTGGATCCGATTTTGCATGAGACTCCAAATCTGGCTTATCATTTGACCGTCCCTTTTTGGACACAAATTACGTTATCCAAAAATAGACGAAAAACTGTGCTGTCTCAGAGTCAGCCGTTTGGATCCATTTACATCCAATTTTGGACAACATTTTTTAACAGTGCACGCCTACCTTGGGAACTTCCTACGGAGCCTTTTCAGTCTCCTGACCTGACCCAAGCTGGCAATAGATTAGAGGATAGAGTTACTCAATTACAGGCTGACATTCTTGCCGTTAGGACTTACATAGATCGTATGCAAGCCAAGCAACGACATTATTATAATCAGCGTAGAGAGGAGTGGGAATTAGATGTAGGCATGTATGTTTGGAAGGTCTTACACCCCCAATCCCATGGTGCTACTTACTTCTCAGCTAAATTGGCTTCCAAATCGCATAGTTGAAAAACTGGACGAATTACGTTATGTAATTGAGGAGGTCGCAACAGGGAAACGATCTTTGGACAATATAGCCCATTTAAAGCTATATCGTACCACTGATCGCTTTTTACCATCTTCCACTCCCATGTCCCTGTTAGTGTTGTAACTACGTCTTCGGTTTTTATGGGTGCTAGGCCTAAAACTACTACTACTACTACAGTATTTGGTGGACAACCTAGGGTTTCCTCCAATATATTTAATATACCACCACCCTCCTTTGGAAATATTTCGCAAACTGCAAATATTCCATTGGTAAGGGGAGTAAAGAATCCTTTCTCAGTTTCTGGACCTTTGCCACCTATTTCAACTCCAGTAACGGGATTGGGTAGTACTTATCCTCATGGACAACCACCTATGGTTTCGTCTTCAACAAATATTACTAAACAAAACTTTGGAAATATTCCATCGGCAATAGGCTTACAGAATCCTTTTTCATTTTCTGGTCCTTCACTATCTGTTCCTCTTCAAGGAACTACACCAGTACAGGGAATGGGAAATGTAACTGCCTATGGACCTTTGACTCCTACGCAAAGTATGGTTACCAATTTCGACCCTATCCAATCCTATCAAGCATTAAACTCTCAGCTTCAAGTGTTAACTAATATAGTAGCTAACTTTGCGACAAATAACGCAACTACTCAGAACATAACGGTTAATCCTGTTGTATTACCTAGTTCTAGCGCTGTTGGACCTAATCTTAAGTTTAATGGGAATAGCGCTGATGCTGCTGATTTCTTATTTTAATTGGATGGGTTACAACGAGCACATGGGTTAAGTGACGCAGAAGTGTTAGGTTTAATGCCTACTTTCTTAATTGAGGGTGCGCGATTTTGGTATCGTCAGGAACGAATGGATTTAGTGACATGTTTAAATACTTTTAAATCACGATTTAGAGAATACTTTATGTCCGCTGTCAAACAAAGATTTATGAAAACCGCATTAATTTCTACTAAACAGAGACGTGATGAGAGCGTAGTTCACTTTTTCGAAAGGATGCAGGATTTGAATCTAGCTTTAAGAGATCCCTTTCCGGAAATGGAACTAGTGCCACTCTTGGAAGCAAATTTACTTCCAGACATAAATGTTTATTTACGTCACCAATGTTTTACTATTTCGGACTTGTTAGTACAAGCAGAAATAATAGAAGCTAGGGTTAAGAATCTTAAGGGGTCACGTGTCACTGTAAGTGATACTCCTAGTCAGAGTTCCAAAAATACCTTTAATATTCGAAGATCTACCGAACCTTCTCGTAGTTCTTCTATAACATGCCATGAGTGTGGGAAACAAGGGCATATGAGACCAAATTGTCTCAAATTAAAGCCAAATAAGCCTACTACTCAAGGGAAGCCTAGAAGTAAGAAGGGAAACTAACAGGCAGGAATGCACGTAGAGGGCGTCCTTCTTGCCGATACAAATACCCTCATAATTCCCTTATTTTAGCATCATCTTCTAGTAAAACCCCTAATTCAAAGTTATCATTTGCTTTAGCTTTAAAATTTCCCATTGGTAGAACTATATTAGCGATCAAGCTGCTGAAGTTAGTTTTATATCGACTAAGGCATACATACAAGTATTTATGGACCTTCACCACACTGACCCTGAAACATTTACATAAAATACAGAATATTGAATCTTTTTACCCAAGGTGAATATTTCTTTACAAGATGTAGTGTAGAGTTAGAGTTTACCATATGTGGGACTTCATTCTTACACTATTTTCATATTGTCCCTGATTTATTTGGTGTCATTATCTTAGGTGCAGATTTCTTTATGGCACACTTAGCAAATTCCTGATATTTTAAGTTCCCAAAAAAACCAAGTTTCAAATCCCTGAAAGCAGGTTTCAATTCCCTGGTATTTCCTACCAATAAAGTCACTATACCCAGAAAATCCGAGACTTTAAAACCAAACACAGGTTTCAAATCCCAGACATATCCTCTTAGGAAAAGTTTTTCAGAATACAAGATATTTCCAAAACTGAAGTCTAGATTAAACTCCTAGTTATTTACAATATAAAAATTTTCATATCTCAAGAACAATATGTTTTCAAACTCCACAAAAGAGTTTTCAAATCAGTTGTTACGAAACCTTGCCATGAAACATTTCAAATCACAATTTACATTTTTCAAGCAAAGTAACAGAATTGGCTTACAAAGCCACTCTTAACACACCACGATATTGAAATATTTAAAAACTTATCACATCAATGGTTTAAGTTCTTCTTACGAAAATAACTTCCCTTGTTTTACTGCCTCCTATTCTTTCCTACAGCAATTGGTACGTTTACACAACATTTTGACTTATTCGATTAACAAAGGCTTTCGTTTTAAGTGCGAAAGCTGTACTTTCGTTCCGAGAGCGCATTAAGGCTTCTCAGAGAAGTCAGTCCGCACTTCTCTCGGAACTTTAAACTTTCACTTCGATTCAATTTAATTAAATTAACCTCACTTTCATTAGATATACAGGGTGTTTCTGGAAAGTCTGGCACAAATTAACAGGCATGTTCCTTGGGTCAAAAGGAGTCCGAAAGGTCCTATGACGTTTTAGGGTAAAGCGCTTCGTTGCGACGTTATGGGCTCTCAAAAGTAGGCCGAAAAACAAGGGAATTTTGCAGAATTATAGCACTAGTATTGTGGTTTTGACCCAATTGTTTTCGATTATTGAGCATAAGGCAATGATCGAAATAAGTTCAAACCTAGTGGAAGACCGTGAACGTGTTAAACGGCCAAAAACGTTAATCCCTTGGTTTTTATTAATGATTGTAATTAAAGGTAAGGAAAGTAGCTCAGATATCGGTTACTTGTTTGTTCAGATGTACTGGTAACTGACCAGTCTTTTATTCTTTTTTTCAATTAGACACATAACTTTTACAATATTTCGAATGAACCAATTAAATTTTACAATAATTCGAATGAACCCCTTAAATTTTACAATAATTCGAATGAACCCCTTAAATTTTACAATAATTCGAATGAACCCCTTAAATTTTACAATAATTCGAATGAACCCCTTAAATTTTACAATAATTCGAATGAACCCCTTAAATTTTACAATAATTCGAATGAGCCCCTTAAATTTTACAATAATTGGAATGAACCCCTTAAATTTTACAATAAATTGAATCGATTCCATTAATTTTACAATAATTTGAATCGAACCCATTACGTTTACAATAATTCGAATCGAACCCCATTACTTTTACAATAATTCGAATCGAACCCCATTACTTTTACAATAATTCGAATCGAACCCCATTACTTTTACAATAATTCGAATCGAACCCCCATTACTTTTACAATAATTCGAATCGAACCCCATTACTTTTACAATAATTCGAATCGAACCCCATTACTTTTACAATAATTCGAATCGAACCCCATTACTTTTACAATAATTCGAATCGAACCCCATTACTTTTACAATAATTCGAATCGAACCCCATTACTTTTACAATAATTCGAATCGAACCCCATTACTTTTTCAATAATTCGAATCGAACCCCATTACTTTTACAATAATTCGAATCGAACCCCATTACTTTTACAATAATTCGAATCGAACCCCATTACTTTTACAATAATTCGAATCGAACCCCATTACTTTTACAATAATTCGAATCGAACCCCATTACTTTTACAATAATTCGAATCGAACCCCATTACTTTTACAATAATTCGAATCGAACCCCATTACTTTTACAATAATTCGAATCGAACCCCATTACTTTTACAATAATTCGAATCGAACCCCATTACTTTTACAATAATTCGAATCGAAACCCATTACTTTTACAATAATTCGAATCGAAACCCATTACTTTTACAATAATTCGAATCGAACCCCATTACTTTTACAATAATTCGAATCGAACCCCATTACTTTTACAATAATTCGAATCGAACCCCATTACTTTTACAATAATTCGAATGAAACCCAATTACATTGTTCTACAAAAATTGTTCAAAATGGGCACCATCAACGTTTAAGAAAACTTTCGCGCGTCGTTTGAAAGATTCACGAACACGTTCGAAGATTCCTGGCGTGTTACGGATGCTATCACATCCATCAATTATCCTTTGTCGTAAGTCTTCGACATCGCGAACTTCACTTCGGTATACCAAGTCCTTGAGATGGCCCCAAAGAAAAAAATCGCATGGGTTGAGATCGGGAGATCATGCTGGCCTAGCGCTTGTCTCCCATACGACCGAATTCCCATTCGACCGCAACCGTCCCATTCGACCGAAAAATACCGCACTTTGGCGGGTTTTGAATTCTGTTCAATGGGACTAAAATCTATGCTTAAAGGTAACTGTTTTTGTGGTTTATTTTTTAATAATTTTTAGTGAAATTAGTGTCTTCAGAATATTTTAGAAAAGGTGGTAGCTAATTAAAAGGAGAATATTTTGGAAAATGTGGCAGCTAAAGAGTAGGAGAATGTTTTGGAAAAGGTTGCAGCTAATTAATAGGAGAATATTTTGGAAAAGGTAGCAGCTAATTAAAAGGAGCATATTTTGGAAAAGGTGTCAACGAATTATTGGAACCTAACCTAACCTAACCTAACCTAACCTAACTTAACCTAACCTAACCTAACCCACCCGAAACCAAAATATTAAAATTTTAATTTAAAATTTAAAGACATTGATGGAACTACCATTAAGACTGTACTTCATTTTAAGCACAAATTGTTTATTAATTCTATATATCTCTTGCCTTGAAAGGAATGAAAGTGAGCGTTTTAATTAGTATCACGAAACATTTACTTTTAATATTATTAACATACCTTTCGGAGATTCAAACCAACAACCTTTCGCTTCGCAGTCCAACATCGTATCCACTACACTACCGAATCGCTTACGGCTACAGTGTTTCAAGTTATATTCATGTATTTTTTAGGGGCATATTCGGACGATTGGGATTTTGGTCCATCGGGAATATAGCCATTGGGCTGGAAATCTAAAATCATTGCGGGATATTCGGTCGAATGGGATTGCGGTCCATTGGGAATTCGGTTCTATGGGATAGTACCGGCCTAGCATCAGTTCCGCCTCGACCTATCCACCTCCGTGAAAAACCAATTATGCTGTGTTGGTCTAAACATTAGGGTAGTTTTCAACGTCAGAAGTTGTAGGTTTTTTACAGAAGGCTTAAATGTGTCTACCTTAACGTGCTTCATGGCGTACGTGCACATTTGGAAGCTTATCTGGAACTAATAATGGTCTACTTCACGAATGCAAAGTACTCAGATATCCATCTTATGTATGGACTGGCTCGGGGAAATGCGGTGGAAGCTCGGCGCTTGTACCAGGAGCACTTTCCTCAACGACAAGTTCCCAATCGACAAACATTAACGGCAGTCGACAGACGCTTGAGAGAAACCGGGAAACTTCAACCGTCGGGACCTGAACCTCGTGCGGCGATTGTTCCCGAGGATGTAGAGGACACCGTTTTGACAATTTTCGAAGATAGCCAACAACCAGTACCAGGAACGTCGGGCGGCAATTGTGCGTTAACTATGTAATCGTCTGGAAAATCCTTCGAGGACATCAGTTCCGCCCATACCATTTGCAAAAGGTACAAGCTTTAAACGAAGCTGATTATCCGAGACTGGTCGATCTCTGCCAGTGGTTTGTGGCACGGGTAAATGACTTAGACTTTCCGCGTACTTTGCTATTTTCCAACAAGGCCAATTTCTCGCGTGACGGGATACTTAATTTGCATAACTATCACGAGTGGAACCTCTGTCATAAAACATCAAGTTCAGTTTAGTTTGAACGTCTGGTGCGGAATTGTAGCAGATCATTTAATTGGGCCTAACTTTTTGCAACCGAGGCTAAATGGGGAGGCGTACTTGACCTTTCTGCGTGACAATTTACCGGAGCTTTTAGAAGACGTACCGTTACGACTGCGAGAAATAATGTGGTTCATGCAAGATGGCGCATCGCCCCAATTTAGTCTTCAAGTTAGAGCATATCTTGATGTCGCGTTTCCCCGGAGGTGGATAGGTCGAGGCGGAACTGTTGCGTGGCCAGCAAGATCTCCCGATCTCAACCCATGCGATTTTTTTCTTTGGGGCCATCTCAAGGACTTGGTATACCGAAGTGAAGTTCGCGATGTCGAAGACTTACGACAAAGGATAATTGATGGATGTGTTCGTGAATCTTTCAAACGACGCGCGCAAGTTTGCTTAAACGTTGATGGTGCCCATTTTGAACAATTTTTGTAGAACAATGTAATTGGGTTCGATTCGAATTATTGTAAAATAATGGGGTTCGATTCGAATTATTGTAAATGTAATGGGTTCGATTCAAATTATTGTAAAATTAATAGAATCGATTCCATTTATTGTAAAATTTAAGGGGTTCATTCGAAGTAATGTGTCTAATTGATAAAAAGAATAAAAGACTGGTCAGTTACCAGTACATCTGAACAAACAAGTAACCGATATCTGAGCTACTTTCCTTACCTTTAATTACAATCATTAATAAAAATAAAGGGATTAACGCTTTTGGCCGTCTAACACGTTTACGGTCTTCCAATAGGTTTGAACTTATTTCGATCATTGCCTTATGCTCAATAATCGAAAACAATTGGGTCAAAACCACAATACTAGTGCTATAATTCTGCAAAATCTCCTTGTTTTTCGGCCTACTTTTGAGAGCCCATAACGTCGCAACGGAGCGCTTTACCCCAAAACGTCATAGCACCTTTCGGACTCCTTTTGACCCAAGGAACATGCCTGTTAATTTGTGCCAGACTTTCCAGAAACACCCTGTATAACCCGATTTCAACCATGGTAAGTGGCACAGTCAGAACCAACTACCACCTTGCTCGGCGTTCCTCGAAATAATAGAACCTCCTTCACGGAGCGTCCGAGAAGAACTGAAAATAGCTGAGTAACGCCGAAAGGCGAGAAACGTGGACTGGAAAGCAGACTTAGAAATAGCACACTTCCTCTGGTCCAAAACCAGTTTATTAATTGCATATCTATAGGAGAACAAAGGCTGGGACCACTCCGGAGACCAGTTTATTATTTTGGACACTAGGGGGGTCACTGGTCCCAAGGACTAGTTTAAAAATTATCCTTATTTTTAAGTCTGCTGGAAAGGCGATTTAACCAGCCTCTCTCCAAAGCAGGGGTATTACAGAAGGGATAAGACACATTACTAGAAAAAGCATTACACTCTTGTACATTTGGAAGAGATTAAATTCTGGTTTTAATAAAAAATATATAAATACTATTTGCGACATTTAGTGTTTTAATGAACTTCATTTAAAATTAATTAAATTTTGAGACACGATTTTTAACGGGCAAATAGTGCCCGATCGGAGTCAGACCGTCTTTATTCCAGCTATTTAAAATCCATAGACATATAAAAGAGTAGACTCACTATTGACTGTTGAAAAATCTCGTTTTTAATTCCAATTCCCCACATCCTCGAGAAAATACTAACGCCATCTATCGCAAACTGTTGTTTTGTGCCGGCGCGTGAAAATTCGCGGGAAATGCGAATTTAAAACTTTCAAATAAAGAAAAGTCGCAATATAATTTTTAACTCGGTGTAAAGCTTTCGTAAATTTATTACGTTTGAATACAAGTGGAAAAAAAAGAAAATTAAACTGTTTTTGTATCAAATGTTTAACAAATGTCTAAATAATTTGTAATTAAATACAAATTATAAAAATGGTAAAATCTTGCGCAGTTTCAAAGTGTAGCAGTCGGTCTACCACACATAGGATTGCATTTCATAGGTATACTGATCCGAAAATTGGCGAAAATTTTTGTATATTTATTAGGATTTAGGTTTAATGCCTGAGTTAACTTGTATTAAAAGGTTTCGATTACCTAACCCTTCATTATGCACGAAGTGGCTCGCCGCGATAAATCGGTCGAATTTCCATCCCGGGAAAAAAACACTTCGTATGTGAAACTCACTCTAACAAAAGCGATTATCAGATCTCGTCCAAGCTCAAAACGCAAATCCTTCGGTTTTCGTGGAAATAGTTAGGACAGATGATACATTGATGGAAATTATAGACGACGTTTTTAGAATTTAATAAAACTGGAACTAAAGTATTTATTGTGTTTCTAATATTTTCACATCCAGTTCGATATGTGATACATGTGTTATAGAAAACTTATAGTTGCAATGACGTAGAATTACCATCGTGTTCCGCTTCATCTTCATCACTCGTAGATAAAACAGTGTGTCGTACCTACTCGGAATTTGCAATGGCATCGAAACAATTCGCGAAAATTTAGTACAACCTGTTATTTTTATGGATGTCACGTAATGAATTAAGGACTTTGCTAACCATCAGTCGTTAGAATATATTAAAAAATATATAATGGAAGATTATGTATGAAATAACTTTATTTTTCCCTTTATACCACATTTTTAACATTTTCAGTAACTTCCACAGACATACTCCATGCTGCGCGAATCTAGTGTTGAAGAAATCGAAAACAGGAATTTCTTGATCCATGAAGAAGTTGTTGATGCCTTTGTGGTTCATAAAGACGAAGTTGCCGGTTTGGAGGTCCACGATAAACTCGTAGGTGATAATGGCCATGAAGAATCCATTGACAATACAGCACTAATCCTTGAACCACCAGCTTCAGAGGTATTAAATTCAAGAGGGCATAGTGTGATTTTGACTTTTGCTCATGAGCATAATCCTCGAGAAATCGTGCCAAACACCTGTGAATTTCAAAGATCTTAAATCAACAAGCGACATTAAAAAAATAAAAATTACAGGTTAAACAATCCGTAACAAACTTAAGATAATTAAACAGACCAGGAAACGTTTAGACATGAAACTTGGCAACCTAAAATATACTTTAATACAAATGAAAAAGCAAAAACGTTTACTCGAAGAAAACGCCACAGATATTTATGAGTTTGGCCCAACAGCGGTACAGCTTTTTTCTCAACTACGACAGTCTGGACTCAAAAATCGAAAGAAACAACAACATTCGAATCTAATTAGAAACTTTGCCATGACGCTTCATTTCCATTCACCAAAGGCATACGACTTCCTTCGAAAACATTTCTGCTCGCCTCATCCAAACACACTTGGAGAATGGACTAGTAAAATTGGTGGCAATCCTGGCTTTACCGCAGAAAGCTTCGCCTATATAAAACAAGAGGTTGAGAAATCAGAATATCCAGTGCTAATAGCCTTGTTTCTCCTCTTTGATGAAACACACTGAATAGACAGGCAAGGAATTCGCTGGCTACATCAATCTCGGACTAGACAGTAATGCCGAATATAGCAATGTTGTTGCAACGTTGGCACTTGTGTTTATGGCAACAGCTGTCAATGGACATTGGAAAGTTCCACTAGGATATTTCTTTGTAAATTGAACTGTAGGCAGGCTTCTCAAAAATTTAGTCACCGAATGTTTCTTCAAAATTAAAAATACTGGTACCAAGTGCATTGCTTTATTTTGTGATGGCTTGCGAAGCAACATTACAATGGCAAACTCACTCGGTGATGTTATTACTGAGGATTTAATCCAGTGCGATTTCTCTAATCCAGGTTATTTGTTTAAATATTTGATGTGCTTGAAATATATATGTCATTGACCAAAAAAGAATTTCAGCTGATTATGAAGAACGGGTTAATTTTGTTCTTGATGCATGCCACATGTTAAAACTCTTCAGAAATTTATGAGAACACTATGGTATGCTGCTGGACACACGAACTGGCGAAGTATAATTATCTAGAAGCGTATTAAGCACTGCATTGATTGATACCTGCTAATTATTAGGCTTTTTACTGGACGTATGTTTCTACTATTCATCAGTATCAGCAACATGAAGGTTTGAAATTAGCCAACAAGCTAACAAAATTCCACATCAAATTTAAAACCCAAAAGATGAAAGTGATATTGGCTGCTCAAGTACTGAGAAATTCAGTAACAAAAAGCATGCAACTTTTGGAAACACAATTTCCCTGACAATTGCAGGTATTTCAGGTTTGTATGCAACTTTTGGAAACACAATTTCCCTGACAATTGCAGGTATTTCAGGTTTGCATGCAACTTTTGGAAACACAATTTCCCTGACAATTGCAGGTATTTCAGGTTTGTATGCAACTTTTGACAACACAATTTCCCTGACAGTTGCAGGTATTTCAGGTTTGTATGCAACTTTTGGAAACACAATTTTCCTGACAATTGCAGGTATTTCAGGTTTGTATGCAACTTTTGTATGCTTCCTAAAGGAAGCGGGTGATCCTGTATTTCAGGGATGTGGGCCTACAATACAATTTATAGAGACGATTTTATTTTATTTGACTAATGGTTATACGTATCGACATTCGCAACTTTACTTCTTTTACTTGCTTTTAGTCTTTTTGATGTTCTGAATTCGAGAAAACCCATGGCTAACGGTTTCAAACTTCAAATCGCCAATTCGGCGGTACAACCTTGAGATCACAGAAAAGACCTGCTGAAAACCAAGTCTTTTATTTAATTTAACAGACACTGTAGGAAATTTAGTTCTTAATGGACCAAGAAAGACTGCCATTTTAGGTTTTGGTGTTGCTATTCATATCTTTTTAAAAATTGCTGATGATTATGTCGTTCCACCTGATGCACCACTAAAGTACTTATTATATTTCAAAAACCAATTCCAAAGAAGTTCATATGCCTTCGTCGAACCTAGTCCATTCATGGAAGATACGGTGGTATAAAGTAAAAAAATCCACTTTAAGATGATTTTGAGTTTGTAATAGGCCAGAATCAAGTAACGTCCACGTGGTTCAACTGATTTTCCCTAATATTTAGTATTCTATAAACGGACTTTATAGCTTAAAATTGGATGTAATCTCCTAAACCAGAACAAATTAACCGCTTTTGCTGGACTCTTAAGAAATTCGCGAGTTTTAACATCGAGTTAACTCAAAAAGGTTGGCAAATTGAGTGAGGGACAAGATTAATAAGGAATTATAGAGTAAGTCGTCACGGGAAGAGGGATTCGTATTACCAAAAGGGTAAGGCTTGTAATATTTTTGAACTCGCGGATAGCGGGCATGTTCCTATTTTTGAAACTGCTTTAAGTTAAAAGTATATTCGTATTTAACCTTTCAGAATTTATCGGACAGCACCGTCCTCTGGCCAACCCCCAGCCCCAGCTCCATGGCGAGCACCGTCCCCTGGCCAAGCCCCAGCCCCTGCTCCAGCCGCAGCCCCAGCCCCAAGAGGAGGAGGGTCCTCACCAGTCTGGGAAATAAGGATATTTTTTAAACTAGTCCTTGGGACCAGTGACCCCATAGTGTCCGAAATAATAAAATGGTCTCCGGAGTGGTCCCAGCCTTTGTTCTCCTATAGATTTGAAATTAATAAACTGGTCCCGAGGACCAATAACCCCACTTTTTGAATTAAAAAACTAGTCCAGGCAATTAATAAACTGGTTTTGGACCAGAGGAAGTGTGCTATTTCCCAGCCTGGTCCTCACGTGGCGTGAGGAGCTGGCGAAAATGAGGCCAGAGAGGCGATCCAAGATCCCCCTTTTTTCTTGGGAGAAAGCCAAAGTAAGTTAGCGTAAAGGGGGTCCCTCGGAAGCGTTGGCATTGTGCCTATTACATCAGTTAAAATGTTTTCATATCTCTTATGAATAGTTGAAGAAAGGGAAGGAGTGGCGCTATAGGGGGAAGTGCTACACTTCGAATCCCAAGGTATAATTCACATGGAATTTTCAGATAATTTACTTCCTTATTAATTTCACTATGTTTTCGTTAATTTGGCTGTCCCCATTTTACGCTGACTGGGAAGCAATCGAGAAACACCAGCTCTTCTCCCCCAAGGAGGAGTGAAGGAGGATCGTCGAATGACGTATAAATATCATTACTATTTCTGTATCATTTGCATTAAGAAATTGTTTTTTTTTTATTTTATTTTTGTTTTTTCTGTATAAAGTCGTACGAATTATAATTATTGTCACAAAATACAGTGGTGCCTTTTTACCTCTCCGAGTGACGTATGTCACGGAGAGGTTCTAATTTCGACGTGTGTGTGTGGGGGTGCGTCTGTATACGATTGACATGTGGGGATTCTGACAATCTTTTCACCCACATAGTGGGGACCCGACTTACATGTGGGGACATTTTAAAGTCCTCACATGTAAGTAATTAGATAAATGATATAATTAGACTAATTAGAGCCCAAATTAATTTTTTTTAAAAAGTCCCCACTTGTAAGGTACTTGGTCTTTTCACATTACAAGTGGGGACCATGGAAATTAACACATATCCGAGAGATGTCGCCAGAGGTTTTCACACACCCGGGTACCCAGTTGTACGAAATGAGGACCATATGGTCTCTTCGGCGTACATGTGGGGGCTCAAAAATGGGTTTTCATTAAAATAAGCACAGATAGATGTCGCTACTTTAGAAATACAAAATATACAATATTCAGCGATAACAATATAAAATCTTGTATCTCACAGACCGAACGGTGATTTTTTCATAATTTAATTACACTTGACGTACGAAAACTACTTTTCCTAATTCTTTAGGCGTCATTAAATTAACTTCGTTTAAAACATTAACTCGATTTAAAAAACTGTATGTCCCCAGATGTACATTAAAAAGATGGCCAAGTTCCCCACATTTTAAAATGGGACTAACGTTACATATAATGTAAATTTCATCATAATTATCAATATTTTAATTAAAAAAAGTGAATTAAAATGAATTTTGAAAACATGTATATTAACGACCCCACTTGTCCGTTGAAATGACAGCGAAGGTCCCCACTTGTAAAATTATCTAGTTTAAAAAAATATCTTCAAATATTTGAAGGAACCGTAAAAATCCTATTTCTAAAATTTCATCATAATAATCTACATTTTAATTACAAAAGTATAATATACATGTATTTAGAAAATGTGTGTATAAAAGACCCCACTTGTCTGTTGAAATGACAGCCAAGGTCCCCACTTGTAAATTTATCGAGTGTGAAAAATTATCTTGAAATACTTGATGTAACCATATAGGCTTTGACACTAATTCAAAATCTAAAAATTTATACACAAATGTCCCCAGATATATGGTAGGAAGATGGTTTAGGTCCTCACTTGTAAACCTGAAATTGGCTCAAAACTTAAAAGTTAAGCTAGAAATAGGACTGATTACATAAATTTCATTCTGATAATCAATATTTTAACTATAAAATTATAATATACATGAAATTTTAAAATGTGTGTTTAAAAGACCCCACTTGTCAGTTGAAATGACAGTGAAGGTCCCCACTTGTAAATGTATCGGGTGTGAAAAATGAAATACTTGATGGAATCATATAGGCTTTGAAACTATTTCAAAATCTCTTAATTTATACACAAATGTCCCCAGATATAAGGTAGGAAGACGGTTTAGGTCCCCACTTGTAAACCTGAAATCAGATCAAAACTTAAGTGTTAAGCCTTTAAAAGGTCCGATTACCTAAATTTCATTATAATAATCAATATTTAAAATATAAAATTAAAATATACATGAAATTAGAAACTGTGTGCTTAAAAGACCCCACTTGTCTGTTGAAATGACGGTGAAGGTCCCCACTTGTAAATTTATCGAGTGTGAAAAATGAAATTGAAATACATGATTGAACCATATAGGCTTTGACACTAATTTAAAACATAATAATTTATACACAAATGTCCCCAGATATAAGGTTGGAAGACTGTTTAGGTCCCCACTTGTAAACCTGAAATCAGCTCAAAACTTAAGTATTAAGCCTTTAAAAGGTCTTATTACCTAAATTTCATTATAATAATCAATATTAAAACTATAAAATTAAAATATACATGAAATTAGAAAATGTGTGTTTAAAAGACCCCACTTGTCTGTTGAAATGACTGTGAAGGTCCCCACTTGTAAATTTATCGAGTGTGAAAAATAAAATTGAAATACCAGATGGAAATATATAGGCTTTGACACTAATTTAAAACCTAATAATTTATACACAAATGTCCCCAGACATAAGGTTGGAAGACGGTTTAGGTCCCCACTTGTAAACCTGAAATCAGCTCAAAACTTAAGTGTTAAGCCTTTAAAAGGTCCGATTACCTAAATTTCATTATAATAATCAATATTTAAACTATAAAATTAAAATATACATGAAATTAGAAAATGTGTGTTTAAAAGACCCCACTTGTCTGTTGAAATGACGGTGAAGGTCCCCACTTGTAAATTTATCGAGTGTGAAAAATGAAATTGAAATACTTGATTGAACCATATAGGCTTTGACAATAATTTAAAACATAATAATTTATACACAAATGTCCCCAGATATAAGGTTGGAAGACTGTTTAGGTCCCCACTTGTAAACCTGAAATCAGCTCAAAACTTAAGTGTTAAGCTAGAAATAGGACTGATTACTTAAATTTCATTCTGATAATCAATATTTAAACTATAAAATTAAAATATACATGAAATTAGAAAATGTGTTTAAAAGACCCCACTTGTCTGTTGAAATGACGGTGAAGGTCCCCACTTGTAAATTTATCGAGTGTGAAAAATAAAATTGAAATACCTGATGGAAATATATAGGCTTTGACACTAATTTAAAACCTAATAATTTATACACAAATGTCCCCAGATATAAGGTTGGAAGACGGTTTAGGTCCCCACTTGTAAACCTGAAATCAGCTCAAAACTTAAGTGTTAAGCCTTTAAAAGGTCCGATTACCTAAATTTCATTATAATAATCAATATTTAAACTATAAAATTAAAATATACATGAAATTAGAAAATGTATGTTTAAAAGACCCCACTTGTCTGTTGAAATGACGGTGAAGGTCCCCACTTGTAAATTTATCGAGTGTGAAAAATGAAATTGAAATACTTGATTGAACCATATAAGCTTTGACACTAATTTAAAACATAATAATTTATACACAAACGTCCCCAGATATAATGTTGGAAGACTGTTTAGGTCCCCACTTGTAAACCTGAAATCAGCTCAAAACTTAAGTGTTAAGCTAGAAATAGGACTGATTACTTAAATTTCATTCTGATAATCAATATTTAAACTATAAAATTAAAATATACATGAAATTAGAAAATGTGTGTTTAAAAGACCCCACTTGTCTGTTGAAATGACGGTGAAGGTCCCCACTTGTAAATTTATCGAGTGTGAAAAATGAAATTGAAATACCTGATGGAACCATATAGGCTTTGACCCTAATTTAAAACATAATAATTTATACACAAATGTCCCCAGATATAAGGTTGGAAGACTGTTTAGGTCCCCACTTGTAAACCTGAAATCAGCTCAAAACTTAAGTGTTAAGCCTTTAAAAGGTCTTATTACCTAAATTTCATTATAATAATCAATATTAAAACTATAAAATTAAAATATACCTGAAATTAGAAAATGTGTGTTTAAAAGACCACACTTGTCTGTTGAAATGACGGTGAAGGTCCCCACTTTTAAATTTATCGAGTGTGAAAAATGAAATTGAAATACTTGATTGAACCATATAGGCTTTGACACTAATTTAAAACATAATAATTTATACACAAATGTCCCCAGATATAAGGTTGGAAGACTGTTTAGGTCCCCACTTGTAAACCTGAAATCAGCTCAAAACTTAAGTGTTAAGCTAGAAATAGGACTGATTACTTAAATTTCATTCTGATAATCAATATTTAAACTATAAAATTAAAATATACATGAAATTAGAAAATGTGTGTTTAAAAGACCCCACTTGTCTGTTGAAATGACGGTGAAGGTCCCCACTTGTAAATTTATCGAGTGTGAAAATTGAAATACCTGATGGAACCATATAGGCTTCGACACTAGTACAAAATCTAATAATTTATACACAAATGTCCCCAGATATAAGGTTGGAAGACTGTTTAGGTCCCCACTTGTAAACCTGAAATTAGCTCAAAACTTGAGTGTTAAGCTAGAAATAGGACTGATTACCTAAATTTCATTCTGATAATCAATATTTAAACTATAAAATTAAAATATACATGAAATTAGAAAATGTGTGTTTAAAAGACCCCACTTGTCTGTTGAAATGACGGTGAAGGTCCCCACTTGTAAATTTATCGAGTGTGAAAAATGAAATTGAAATACTTGATTGAACCATATAGGCTTTGACACTAATTTAAAACATAATAATTTATACACAAATGTCCCCAGATATAAGGTTGGAAGACTGTTTAGGTCCCCACTTGTAAACCTGAAATCAGCTCAAAACTTAAGTGTTAAGCTAGAAATAGGACTGATTACTTAAATTTCATTCTGATAATCAATATTTAAACTATAAAATTAAAATATACATGAAATTAGAAAATGTGTGTTTAAAAGACCCCACTTGTCTGTTGAAATGACGGTGAAGGTCCCCACTTGTAAAATTTATCGAGTGTGAAAAATGAAATTGAAATACTTGATTGAACCATATAGGCTTTGACACTAATTTAAAACATAATAATTTATACACAAATGTCCCCAGATATAAGGTTGGAAGACTGTTTAGGTCCCCACTTGTAAACCTGAAATCAGCTCAAAACTTAAGTGTTAAGCTAGAAATAGGACTGATTACTTAAATTTCATTCTGATAATCAATATTTAAACTATAAAATTAAAATATACCTGAAATTAGAAAATGTGTGTTTAAAAGACCCCACTTGTCTGTTGAAATGACGGTGAAGGTCCCCACTTGTAAATTTATCGAGTGTGAAAAATGAAATTGAAATACTTGATTGAACCATATAGGCTTTGACACTAATATAAAACATAATAATTTATACACAAATGTCCCCAGATATAAGGTTGGAAGACTGTTTAGGTCCCCACTTGTAAACCTGAAATCAGCTCAAAACTTAAGTGTTAAGCCTTTAAAAGTTCCGATTACCTAAATTTCATTATAATAATCAATATTAAAACTATAAAATTAAAATATACATGAAATTAGAAAATGTGTGTTTAAAAGACCCCACTTGTCTGTTGAAATGACGGTGAAGGTCCCCACTTGTAAATTTATCGAGTGTGAAAAATGAAATTGAAATACATGATTGAACCATATAGGCTTTGACACTAATTTAAAACATAATAATTTATACACAAATGTCCCCAGATATAAGGTTGGAAGACTGTTTAGGTCCCCACTTGTAAACCTGAAATCAGCTCAAAACTTAAGTGTTAAGCTAGAAATAGGACTGATTACTTAAATTTCATTCTGATAATCAATATTTAAACTATAAAATTAAAATATACATGAAATTAGAAAATGTGTGTTTAAAAGACCCCACTTGTCTGTTGAAATGACGGTGAAGGTCCCCACTTGTAAATTTATCGAGTGTGAAAATTGAAATTGAAATACCTGATGGAACCATATAGGCTTCGACACTAGTACAAAATCTAATAATTTATACACAAATGTCCCCAGATATAAGGTTGGAAGACTGTTTAGGTCCCCACTTGTAAACCTGAAATTAGCTCAAAACTTGAGTGTTAAGCTAGAAATAGGACTGATTACCTAAATTTCATTCTGATAATCAATATTTAAACTATAAAATTAAAATATACATGAAATTAGAAAATGTGTGTTTAAAAGACCCCACTTGTCTGTTGAAATGACGGTGAAGGTCCCCACTTGTAAATTTATCGAGTGTGAAAAATGAAATTGAAATACTTGATTGAACCATATAGGCTTTGACACTAATTTAAAACATAATAATTTATACACAAATGTCCCCAGATATAAGGTTGGAAGACTGTTTAGGTCCCCACTTGTAAACCTGAAATCAGCTCAAAACTTAAGTGTTAAGCTAGAAATAGGACTGATTACTTAAATTTCATTCTGATAATCAATATTTAAACTATAAAATTAAAATATACATGAAATTAGAAAATGTGTGTTTAAAAGACCCCACTTGTCTGTTGAAATGACGGTGAAGGTCCCCACTTGTAAATTTATCGAGTGTGAAAAATGAAATTGAAATACCTGATGGAACCATATAGGCTTCGACACTAGTACAAAATCTAATAATTTATACACAAATGTCCCCAGATATAAGGTTGGAAGACTGTTTAGGTCCCCACTTGTAAACCTGAAATTAGCTCAAAACTTGAGTGTTAAGCTAGAAGTAGGACTGATTACCTAAATTTCATTCTGATAATCAATATTTAAACTATAACATTAAAATATACATGAAATTAGAAAATGTGTGTTTAAAAGACCCCACTTGTCTGTTGAAATGACGGTGAAGGTCCCCACTTGTAAATTTATCGAGTGTGAAAAATGAAATTGAAATACTTGATTGAACCATATAGGCTTTGACACTAATTTAAAACATAATAATTTATACACAAATGTCCCCAGATATAAGGTTGGAAGACTGTTTAGGTCCCCACTTGTAAACCTGAAATCAGCTCAAAACTTAAGTGTTAAGCTAGAAATAGGACTGATTACTTAAATTTCATTCTGATAATCAATATTTAAACTATAAAATTAAAATATACATGAAATTAGAAAATGTGTGTTTAAAAGACCCCACTTGTCTGTTGAAATGACGGTGAAGGTCCCCACTTGTAAATTTATCGAGTGTGAAAAATGAAATTGAAATACTTGATTGAACCATATAGGCTTTGACACTAATTTAAAACATAATAATTTATACACAAATGTCCCCAGATATAAGGTTGGAAGACGGTTTAGGTCCCCACTTGTAAACCTGAAATCAGCTCAAAACTTAAGTGTTAAGCTAGAAATAGGACTGATTACTTAAATTTCATTCTGATAATCAATATTTAAACTATAAAATTAAAATATACATGAAATTTGAAAATGTGTGTTTAAAAGACCCCACTTGTCAGTTGAAATGACAGCCAAGGTCCCCACTTGTAAATTTATCGAGTGTGAAAAATGAAATACTTGATGGAATCATATAGGCTTTGAAACTAATTCAAAATCTAATAGTTTATACACAAATGTCCCCAGATATAAGGTTGGAAGACTGTTTAGGTCCCCACTTGTAAACCTGAAATTAGCTCAAAACTTAAGTGTTAAGCTAGAAATAGGACTGATTACTTAAATTTCATTCTGATAATCAATATTTTAACTATAACAGAAAAAGTTTCTTGTATTAGAGTGTGTTATTAAAGTCTTTGTGAGAGGAGGATTTATTTTGTTGTTTTTTTTCCTGTGGATTTATAGACTTATATACTTTGTTCCAGTATTGGTTATCAGCAGTGGCTTTCAGCACAAGCAAAACTAGGTCTCTATGTAACGACGAACAAATATTTTGTTTCATTATACAGAATATCGCGTTTTAAAATCCTTAATATCAGTATTGCTTTCTTCTGTTGGCAGTACGCAAAAACCTACCTCCCATAGAGACCTAGCATTGCTCGAACTGACCACCGAAGCTGGAACAGTGTATATATCGCGTCAGCTGCCGTCGGAGGTAAGGAGTAGAGCGAGGGGTTGGATATTTTGGATAAAATGTAGGGGATTTCGAAATCCAATTTGATTTCTTCGTGTATCGTTTGATTTCGTCGGATTTTGATTCATTTCAAGATTCGATAAATTCCCACGGATTTCGTCGGATTATATTTCCACGGATTTTGAGGTATTTCCTGTGATTTCCTCGTATTTTCAGATTTTTCTGTTGATTTCGTTGGATTCTGAGATTTTTTCTTGGATTTTGTGATTGTTTTAATGAATTTAGCGATGTCTTTACTGATTTTGTGATTTTTTTAATGATTTTTTTATTTTGTTTTTTCTTTACTGATTTTCTGATTTCGTTATTTCGTTACTGATTTCGGATTTTTGTAAAATTTCGAAATCAGCGAAATAAGTTTGATTTCATTCCGGATTTCTGATTTTGTTATTGATTTCTTATTTCTTAAGTTGGATTTCGTGAATGACCGACCCCTCGGAGTCGCCTATCCTATAGCGAGAAAAAAATTTCCTCACGCGTTTATGATTTCACAACAAAACGAGAGGAGAGGAGAATCTCGTCTGGTTGCCATCCATTATGACAGTGCAGAGAATGTAGGTGAGAATTATACACCTTCTGTTTTGTTCTGCCAACTACTGTTGGTTCTTTACATGTACATGAAAGAAACAGTTGAAAATCGGGTTCGGGGTAGGAGTGTTGTTCAAAGACTGGTAAAAAGGAGACAGAAGTAGATTACCGTGGCGCGAAAAGTTTATTTTTGAATTTTGCCTCTGATTTCCAGAAATCTTATGGTTGAAATGTATTTATTATTATCTGGGAGAGTTTCTAATTGTGTTTGATAAGGCTAAATATGTTTAAAATTATATTAACGGCTTGTTGAAAATAAAATTTAACATAGAGTTGTAGCTTTAAGTTCATTTACTTCTGACAAGAAAATCTACGTGACGAATTGTAGGCGGATTTATATATAATGATAATGCATGAAAGGAATAAAATAGATCGGATAACAGAGACAGATAGCATCACTTGACGTGGGGCCTTTGGGACTTGGGCTAAATATATTTTTAAAAGTGGACAAGAAAATTTCACTCTTCGTTTCTCTTTGGGTACATTATGGGTTACTATACCGAAGGTTTACGAATAACTAAAAACGTGGACGTGGTCATGTGGTACACTGCAGGCTTGTGTTCTATGATTTTAGAGTCGCGTACAAGCAAAGTGTCTCTCTGTTGAAAAGAAGAATTCATTGTTGCAACTAATTGGAAGAATTATGGGTTTAATATAGCTTCTGGAAGGCTTCTAGTCTGTTCGCATGTATTTTGGAATTCCCTCGCAATATGTTAATTTTGGACTAATTAAACAAATTTAACATAATCCTGATTAAATAAAGGGTCGTTTAAATGAAAACTGGTTCCAAGCTTAATTTGAATTACCGCAGACATTTGTGAGATATCAAGGTTATTGTTATTGTTATTGTTATTGTTGAAGGGGGTGACGCGTCGCCGCGTCGAGCACCGATACCAAGGGTATATTGTGCGCCCCGAACTGGTTAGACTGCGAAGAGTCCTGTCGCCTCGATGAATCGGAGAATCCGATTGACCGAGACAGTAGAGAACTGGTGAGGTTCCATAGTATGCATATCGAAATGCTCAAACCTCATGGCCGCGAGATAGTCGCAGCAACATAGGATATGGGAGGAGGTTTCCTCTTCCTCCCGGCAGAACCTACAGAGTGGGTCATCAGCGATGCCCAGTAGGTGCAGGTGTCTATTCAGCCGGCAGTGTCCAGTGAGGAGACTGGTGACCAGCCTAATTTTGCTTTTGGTAAGGGCAAGCAGTTCCTTTGCCCTAGTAATAGAAGGACCCGGGACAAACTCCTTGGCTTGTCTCTGCCCATCCATGTCAAGCCAGAGTTGCAGTTGAAGTGCAGACATCCGGCAGTGAATCCTATGGCGAATGATGCCATGGGGGATGGGAACCGCAGGCTCAGGTCCGAAGAACTTCGCCTCAGCCCCCCTTTTGGCATACATATCAGCCCTCTCATTGCCCAGGTATCCGCAGTGCCCTGGCACCCACAGCAATTGAACCTTGTTGCGGGCAGCCAAAGAACTCAGCAGATCCAGGCAGCTGAGCACCAGTCTAGAATCGACAAGGCACTGATTTAGCGCCTTGAGGGCGGCCTGACTATCCGAATAAATCTGAATCGTCCGTCCGCGGTAGTTTTTCTTGTTGCAGAAATCCGCACATAAGCAAATGGCCATGATTTCCGCCTGAAAAACGCTGGCAAAGTTGCCAAGGCTCTCGTAAAAACCAAACTTCTTGGTCAAGCAGTAGACCCCGGCACCAACTCCAGAGTCCGTTTTAGAGCCGTCCGTGAACCAGACGGACTCCCCCCCAGTTCCAAGGACTGGGGTGGTCTCCCAAACAGCGCGACTGGGAAAGTGTACGCTGAAGGGCTTGTCGAAGTGGTGTGATATAACAGACTTATCTGAGACCATCGCAAGTGATGGCTCAGTACTGCTGTACTCACTGAAAAGCTTGGTGTGACTGAAGTCCCAGTGCTTGGGCTTCCACCAGCCGAGGTTGTTGAGCCTACAGGCTCCCATAATAGCTTCTTCCTCAATAAAGAGGTGAAGGGGAAGCATATTGAGAAGGATTTCCAGAGAGGCTGTGGGGGCTGTCCTCATGGACCCCGTGATACCGATGCACGCCAGCCTTTGAAGCTTGCGTAGTTCATCTTGGGCTGTCTTAAGGCGAACCCTGGGCCACCAGACAAGGGCTCCATAGGAGACCACTGGCCTGATGATCCTCGTATAAATCCAGTTTACAGCGCTAGGGCTTAAACCCCAGGACTTGCTGACTGAACTCCTTAAACGCCAAAATAGAATTTTGGCTTTCTTGATACTCAGATCAAGATGGGATTTCCAAGTAAGCTTGGCATCAAGGGTCACGCCAAGGTACTTGACCTCGGAGGACTTCTTTAAAACCTGTCCAAAGAAGGAAATGTCATTGAAGAGGTCATTAGTCCTTTTCCGGGTAAACGGTATAAGGACAGTCTTATTGGGATTGACGGTGAGGTTAACTTCCCTGCACCATTCCTCAACATCATGTAAGACAGATTTCATCAGTGCAGCGATAGTTGCAGGGAACCTCCCTGTAACAATCACTGCGATGTCATCCGCATAGCCAAAGCAGTGACACCCCCCCTCCCCGAGTCGGCCCAGCAGCTCATCCACCACCAGGCACCAAAGAAGAGGGGAAAGAACCCCTCCCTGAGGACAGCCACGGTCGGTGGAGATCTCCAAGGATTCCCCGAGAAGAGACGCCGTCACCCTACGGTACGTGAGCATGGATTTTATCCAACGACACAAAGTGTCGTCAATACCAAACCGCTCCGCAGCGCGAAGGATAACTTCACTAGAGACCCTATCAAAGGCCCCCTCAATATCAAGGAAGATGGCCAAAGACATCTCCTTGAACTCGATGGCCCTGTCAAGGCAGTTCAAGATGCCATGGAGCGCCGTCTCTGTAGATTTGCCTTTCTGATAGGCAAACTGAAAAGTGGACAGGGGTGTGTGGGAAAGAACACCATCCCGCAAATACCTGTCCACCAATTTCTCTAAAGTCTTTAGGAAGAAAGAGGTAAGACAGATAGGTCTAAATGCCTTAGCCTCAAGATAGCTCGTCTTCCCAGGTTTGGGAATAAAGATAACCTTCGAGCGCTTCCAGATATCTGGAATATGCGCCAGAGCAATGCAGGCTCTAAATATCCTGCACAGATAGGGGCCAATGGCGTCTATGCCTTCCTGAAGGAGGGCGGGAAAGACGCCATCTGGGCCAGGGGACTTATAGGGCTGAAACGAATTTACAGCCCACTTAAGTCTAGAGTATGTAACTATCTTATTGGCGATGCCCCAGTCCGCCCTGTGTGCTCTTCGAAAGTGCACGGGGGGAGCGTCGGTGCTTGTGGGGTCAAAAGCCTCGGAGTCCGGAAAGTGTACCTTAAGCATATGCTTAAGGGTGTCAGTCCCTGACTTGGTAAACTCACCTTCTGCCACCTTGATGGTGCTGAGCTGGTGAGTGTTATCGTGAGCCAGGATCCTCATGATCTTGGCAGTAGCGGGGGCATCAGAGATGCTACCGCAGAAGTCCCTCCAGGAGTTCCTTTTGGCCTCCCGGATGGCTTTATTATACTTGTTAAGGGTCTGTCTATAAATAGTCCAGTCCCCAGTCCTCTTAGCCCTATTAAAGAGTTTACGAGTGAGCTTGCGAAGCTTGCCAAGTTCCGTATTCCACCAAGGAACGAGCCTCGGCCGGCTGGCAGGCTTCGCCGGACAGTTGTGGTGGTAGGAATTGATAATGGCTTGTTGCATGAGATCAACTGCCAAATCAAATTCCAGCACCGAGGAAAGCTTTGGAGCATTACCTCTGAGTAGGATGCAAAGTTCCTCCCTGTAGCCGGACCAGTCGGTCCGACGGGGATTACGCAGTTCCGTCTTAACCGAAGTTGACTTGACCGTGACCGAGAAGCAGATGTGCCTATGATCCGAAAGAGACGGTTCATTAGACACATGCCAGTTAGAAACCGACAGACTGATATTGCCTGTGGCCAGGGTGACATCAATGACCTCCTTTCTGTTAGAAGTAACGAAGGTTGGCTCATTGTGCCTGTTGAGAATATGCAGGTTCGTACCGACCAGATATTCTAGCAGTTCATCACCACGCCTGTTGCAGTCACTACTGCCCCACGTGACATGGTGGGCATTGGCATCGCAACCCAGAATGAGCCTGTCCCCCTGCCTCTCACAGCGGTCGACAAGAGTGACAACCTCCTGTGGTGGAGGGGAGCCAGTGGCATCATGGGGAAAGTAAGCAGACGCCATGATAAGGCCAGTTGCCTCTCCAGAAGAGGAGGGCATTACCTTAATCACAGCAGTATCCCTAGTGAGGTAGTTCGGAAGCGGAAGGATGTCAAGACCCTTCCTGGTCAGAACACACGCCCTGGGGTTGGGTGAGGTAAAGTCATAAGAGATATTACCTGCGTTCTTTAAACCAAGGATTTTGCCATTATGAATCCAAGGTTCCTGAATGAGGGCCACATCCAGGCCCTCTAAGGCAAACCTCCGGCAGAGAACTGCCGAGGCTGCTTTGCAGTGATGCAGGTTGATCTGGATCACCTTGATGCTCATGACTTAGGAAGAGAGGCGGCCCCGGCTACCGCTTGGCGGTAGCGTGGAGTCCCGATCCAGGACCGGTATCTCCTTCGCCACCACCAGCAGCACCCTCGGCCCCCAGCTCCATCCCAGTAACAGGAGCGCAGGTCCTCTCGGTATCAGAGTCCTTCAAGAAGTCGGACTCTGTCCCGAGGTCAATGTCTGAGCTATCTGGAAGGGATGGCTCTAAATTAATACTAGCAATATTTGCTGCCAGCTCCCCACTCACGCTGGCTGCAGTATTGCCCTCTTCTTCAGAAGCCTCAGAGGCATTCTGGAGAGGGTCCTTTGGCGCATTCAGGACTTTAAATGTCCCGACATCTACACCAGTAAGACCCTCGAAGCCGGCTTCCTTGATGGCCTCCATGGAGGAGCCATCAATTAGGAAGATCCAGCGTCTGGTGCTCTTCTCATCGAACGACTTCAGGCACCGCCAACAGTCGGTCAGAAACCTTCCGTTGTAGGCCTTCAATCGCCGGAGAAGAGCCGCCGGATCAGTGGTGCGACGGTCCTTGGTCCGGAAGGACACCTTGAACGGCTTCGGGAGTTCACTGGCCTTCATCACTGAAAGCCGTGTTCCCCCTATGGCACGCTCATTATGGTGTAGCACCTTCACGAGCCATTCACTGGTCGCAGAATCCCCACATGAATAGATCATGGCCCCAGCCATGATGTGGAAATTGAGAGGACGTGGCAGCGAGCTTCCCGATGAAAGCTCAGCGTCCAATGCGTCAAGTATAGCGGCCTG
This sequence comes from Phalangium opilio, assembly GCF_054372755.1. Classification (NCBI taxonomy): domain Eukaryota; kingdom Metazoa; phylum Arthropoda; class Arachnida; order Opiliones; family Phalangiidae; genus Phalangium; species Phalangium opilio. The sequence goes on from NW_028324241.1 coordinate 1,881,192, forward strand.
GATAGGAACGACGTCCTCCTCCGTGACCGCATTAGTCGGATAGCCCTCTTTAACGATGGCCATCTTGACAATACTGGCGACGTCGCAGTAAGACTTGGTCTTCTTTGACGCCGCAGCTTGTAAGCTAGGCGAGGGATCAGGGTCCTCTGTCCTAGCTCTCTTGCCAGAAAGGGTGGTAGCTTCTCTTGCACCAGGCGTAGAGTCCGTACCCGGGACGTTTCTCCCAGCACCCGAAGGTACAGGAGTCACATCTCGGCCCGTATCTCCTGCACCCAGTGCAGAGATCTGGCCACCTTTTTGGGGTTGTTTTCTTCGGCGGTTGGCCCTGCGCCTCCTATTTGCTTCACTCAACCTGGTGGAACCCGATTGAGGAGCAGGAGGCGACTTTTGGCCTTCCGCCGATTGCGGGTGGGTGCTGCCAGAGGCAGCATCTCGCCCAGAAGCAGGTTGGGAGTTGCCTCCTTCCCTGAGAGAAGGCTGGGTACCGGTAGAACCGGCTCCATGCCCAGGTTTGGTTTTAGTTTTTGTTTTTAAAGAATCCATAGAGATCCCACGAGTAATGAGGCAAATAAAAGGTCGCCACCCGGTAGTCCTCAACCCGGGTGGAAGGCTAGTTACAACGGGGTTTCGCCTGGTGCCCCGAGGGGATCGTTCGAGATACCGTAGATTAACTTCCCCGGTACCACACAGCCCTCAGCACGATACCTGCACACCTTGGCTTGGGAAGGGCGCGTATCAGCTCAGCCCACAAAACGCAGTGGTTGCCCAGCTCTCACCACCGAGGAGGTGTGATACAACGCACTGTTGAGGACCCAAGCTGGCGGTCGCGCAAGCGAAAGGTAAGGCAGAGCAGCAAAGCAAGGGGGGGAGTTAAGCGCGCCATCCAGCTTGCGTCTCCAACTTCGAGAGCCAGATATCAAGGTTAGATTAATTACTTTTAGATGAAAACAGTGGGGAAGTTATTTTTTCTCGGTTATGACAGCTAATCCACCTTAATCCCAATCGTCTTAAGTTGGGGCTATCTCGGGATTCTTGGAGGGGATTAACTGGAAGAAAATTAAGAAATTCGTCTGTGGTATGTTACAGTAGCAGCCGACAGACGAATTTCTTCCCGTGCCTCTCCTCCACGAATCACAAGATAAGCCTATTTTCTGGCGATAGGGAATAAGGTGGATCATAAGTTAATAAGTTATTTTCCGTAAGTATGAAACTTATGCTAGAGACTTACTGAGAGCTATCGAGATGGACGCTAGAATTGAGTACACTCGGTTTTCCAGTCCATCTTTCTATTTAGTCTGTGTTAAGCCTTTGTCAACGTCACTTCAACACAAGCTCTCAGTAACCAGTGACAAACTTATGGAACATATCTTATGACCTTATGGTGGATTGAAAATATTAATTAGTAATAATTCGTATTCATAATAAATTAGGAAAATTGAAGCGTTTAAATAGTTTTTAAAGCCATAATTAATTACTTGAGACTCAATCGCAATCAGTGCCTACAGATGGAAAGTTCAAACAGAGATCTTCGAACGGTATGAGTCGTAGGATTTAAAAGTATTGTAATAAATGCCGGCGCGATTTATCTATTATGAATAATTGAGGATCCTACCTTTATTTTCTACTATATTTTCACTCTGGAAAATCTAGATGTATGAATAGACAAAAAGGGTAGAAACACTTTGTTTCAATCGTATTTAGAAACTGTGGGTTAAATATTTAATAGGCTTCTTTTTAAGTAATTGTTCAAATTACAAGGGAGGTAAATTAAAAGAACTAAGGCAATTTTAAAGCAAAATATTTAGTGGTTACAAATAATTTTCTTTTCAAGCCATTTTTTATTTTGAAATGTCGATAAATTTGGGAATGAAAACACCGTTATAAAGAACTTTGTTATAAATAAGTAAAACAACGTTAATAAAATACAATGCCAAACCAATTCTTCTCGAAATTTTTTGCAATATTATTCGCATTTAGCTTCTTTAAAATCTCTAGTCTTAAATTGATATGTTCTAGCATCACAGAATTAATTAAGGTTTCTCTTATTAGCCTGTAATAATGAAAAGCTTCAATAGTAGGAAGATTTTTAGGGTAATCGCGCTAGTGAAAATTGTTTGTATCTTTCAAAATCTCAAAAAAACATGAATACCTTTAATATGTTAATTTCTTGCTGAGCTGTGCTAATTAACTGGCAACTAAATAATTATAAATAGCAATTAGAAAAATGGTTTTGAACTAATTAATTAGCCAATTAGCAATAAGACATAAAATAGTTAAATTCAATGATAAATTAGTCATCTATTTTTCAAGTAATAAATTACAATTTCAAATTTCTAATTATTTACCTGTATAATTAAGGTCAAAAAAACTGCAAGTAACAAATAACGCCTTAAAAGTGCCCATAGACTTCCTATTCCGCCTTTGGTAATGCATTTACCTTATTTTTAACAGTTTAAAGAACATAATAATTACATTCATAATCTTTATCCTTTAATTATAGCATATACTTAAGACTTTGCTCTCTCCGTTGCTTTAAATGAAGATTGAAAACTATAGCATTTCCAGTTCAAATATTCTTCATATTTAATTTAAATTTCCTCAAATTTGACGAACTAGACCCTTATTTTACTTACCAAAATGTTTTAAAGGTTCAAATAAGTATTCTTTTATGTTCAACATACCAAATAATGCTTATATTCAAGTAGTTATATTTGTCTGTTTAAATGAATCAAACAATTTTATTTCTACCTAAAGAAAACCAATACCTTAACATCAGATTGCACTTTATTACCACCGATGAATTATTAATTTTATATATATTTAACTGTGATTACTATAACCAACTGTATTTTTTATATATATATATATACTCTTATATACAATTACTGTGAAAATTATAACCATTTGTAGTACAAGGCGGTAAACTCTGACTTTATGTAGCAAACAACAAATAAATAAAACATATGAATAATTCTAGGTGGCGTCAATGAATAACTTTAACGGTTGCATATGTCAAGCTTAAAATTCAATGCTAATATCTGCAGGCAGTCTTGGATTTGCATGTTTTGCCAAGATTGTTTTTTTCCAAGAGCTTTCCATATTACATAAACTGATTATCTTCAGGAATCTGAAAGATTTCAACGATATTTTCGAAGCCTTCTCGTAGATTATTTTTTACATCGATAACTGACAAGCATAATAAATCTTATTCCTACTAAATTAAGGAAAATTGTAATCATTTTAGTGGTTTAAAAAGCCAAATTTTGTAGCTTACTTCCTAAGCCTCGTTCCTTAACTTTATTTTTTTTTTTTTTTTTTTGAAGGGTTTCAATGCGAGTGGGTCAGTGGACCTCGGCAAGGATGTGATTATACAGGTTTCAGTACGTGTGTAAGCAGGGGAAGGAAATGAGGTTTACTTGGGAGGTGACGGAAGGGGTGTCGGGGTCAAGTCACCTCCGGCGGACACGGGGCAGTCGGCACCTATAGGGTAGGATCGCCGACATGTGTCGTATTCCCTCAAACTTTGCCGCCCAGTAGCTTGGCTTACAGGAGTGCGCCACACTCCCGGCTTCCTTAACTTTAAGCGGACGTCCAGAATGCCAGAACACAGCCCACCCGATCACTTCTCTTCCTCGACCTGAGCAGGCTAGGAAATAAGACAAGTTTACTGGTCAAAAACCACTTTATTAATAGCTCAGACCATCTTTAATTCCTACTTTTATTAAAAAAATAATGTATGGGAACCACTATAATTATTTTCATATTAACACAAATTTCGACTCCAGGAGTCCAGTTGTACATTTTTGTAAACAGTGCTAGGCTGAGAGAATAGAGAGAGGTTTGGAATGGAGACCAGCCCACCAGATCACGCTTCTACCCCGTCTGCACTTCATGGTGTCCAGGGGCAAGAGTGGGAAATATGGCTGTTGCACAAGTTAAAAAATTGCCTGGTCCAGTTTAAAGATTAAATTGGAGTGGGATCAGTGATCCACGGTACCACTAAGAAAATTCCTGGGTAACCAGAATGCACACATTAACTCAATTTTATTAATCCACTTCTATATCTTAGCAGACGACGTGCTCTTTTCAATGGTTGGTTTATTCCAGGAAAAGAGGGTTGCTAGTATAATATTCAGTTAAAAAAACTTATTTCCCGCCTTGCCCGGTTCCACAAGAACGTTGCGGTTGTTTGCCAAGCCTGATAACTGGCTTAGGCGAGACAGCATTGGCATCCATAAGAAATAGGAGTTAAATCTAGGGGACAGGTAGCTTCCCTCTTATAAATAGTGTCTGCGTATATAAGGAGGATACCATTTGCCCTTTTTCCCCCCTTTTTAGCTTCCCACCCCAGCTAATCACCTCCTCCAACTGTTCTCTTTGAGTGTACTATCATAGAACAACCAGTATTACTCCACCACGGTACCATATAGTATGCAAACAATATTATAGTTAAAGAAGTTTCCCTGTCACCATCCGCGAGAGGGAGTTCATTACAACCATACTGCTTAGCTAGGTTAGCTTTACGTACCGCGCAATGCGCGCATAGTCTTTGTCAAAGATTGTAACGTTTGAACCAGCACTCCGGCATTTTATTTTTAACGTAGACGGTTGTATTAATAGTAGTCCTATCGTGGGTGGCGCGGATGGTCAACGATGCTGTTAGCTGTTCATAATATTAATTGTATGCCCGGTGATGAAAAGTAATCGTGCTATTTTCATGTAAAGAGTGCGTAAATAGTTTTATAAAAGGAAAAAACTGAAGTTGTCTTCGTCAGGTAAGTTGCCATTTTAAGTTAGTTATTATTATATATTTATTAGTGGGATTTTAAAAGATCTAACATCAAGAGTGGCTAAACTATTGATTAGTAAATTATAGGATTATTGATTAGTAAATTATAGGATTATTGATTAGTAAATTATTGGATTATTGATTAGTAAATTATAGGATTATTGATTAGTAAATTATAGGATTCTTGATTAGTAAATTATAGGATTATTGATTAGTAAATTATTGGATTATTGATTAGTAAATTATTGGATTATTGATTAGTAAATTATAGGATTATTGATTAGTAAATTATTGGATTATTGATTAGTAAATTATAGGATTATTGATTAGTAAATTATAGGATTATTGATTAGTAAATTATAGGATTATTGATTAGTAAATTATAGGATTATTGATTAGTAAATTATAGGATTATTGATTAGTAAATTATAGGATTATTGATTAGTAAATTATAGGATTATTGATTAGTAAATTATAGGATTATTGATTAGTAAATTATAGGATTATTGATTAGTAAATTATAGGATTATTGATTAGTAAATTATAGGATTATTGATAAGTAAATTATAGGATTATTTATTAGTAAATTATAGGATTATTTATTAGTAAATTATAGGATTATTGATTAGTAAATTATAGGATTATTGATTAGTAAATTATTGGATTATTGATTAGTAAATTATTGGATTATTGATTATTATTGGAGGACAAAATACCGTCTGCTTTTGCTCCATAGGATACTCCATACACGGGAAAAACCTCTAAAATTCAGGGAATTATGTGGGGAAAAACCTGTAAATCTCCGAGAAATTTGTTTTCCATAAGTTGTATGAACCCTGGTGCTAGTCACCCCTTTCTTCCTTTGAATTAACCTCAAATTCTACGTCACAACCACGTGCTACTCAACCCTCCCCCTCTGAATTTGCCTCAAGTTTTACGTTACGAACCCGTTCGCACAATTTCAGACGAGGAATAAATGTGGTTCTTGTTTTAAGGTTAGTGATGTATCCATGAAACTCTAGGTTCCATTCTAAATCCATGCTCCAAGTGTAACAAAGTTTTCTTATGGCCAATAGTTAACGAAAAAAGTGGATAAAAACGTTCGAACTTCGCCGCGTACGATGTAATGGCTCTAAAGTGGAAGGCGCTTCAATGATTTAATTATCTAAATATTAAGCCAGCTAAATATAAATATAATTTATGAAAAAAGAAAACACACCTTTGTTCATAGCATTTACATCGGAAAGTTTTCACTCGGGAAGGGGAATAGGGGATGAATTGAATGGGGAATGAACGGAGCCCCCTTTAGCGAAAACTGTGCATTGCAATGTTAACATATGTTCTGTTCCAAGTCTGCAACCAAATATAGGTTGCTCCGCTTAAACGTTTTGTAACATAAGACACATTAGTAAAATATTTAGTATTCGTTTTGTAAGTGAGAATATTCTTAGTTTTGCAAAAGTAGCCTAGTGTTATAGTGCCCCAATATCCATAAATTTGTTTTTTATACCATTAGATACCACCATAGTCTAGGAATGGAGATAACTGCCCGCTAAGCTTAGAAAGGGGTAGTTTTAGCTCCATCTATGTGGAATAGCTCTGATAGCCGACACTGGCTTTAAAGTGTGATATAAACGTGATTTCCGAAATGCCTCCAGATGTATAATGTACCCTTCATGTAGAAAAACCAAAGTAGTGTCACAGTGTATTAACCCCATCTAAACATGATTTTGAGGATATAACCTCAAAAACTTACTTCTCATCTAAAGTTTACGTGGTTGACTAAAGTTGGAAATATTTTATAAACAACTACTAATTAGAAAAACAGCCCATTTTAGAAGGCGGAGGTGATCTTCCTTGCATCATCCATGATCCAACTATAGAAATTCGTTATTTCCATTCTCTTAGAACCCAATTTCGGTTTAACAGAATTTTGTCTAATTATTATTATTTTTTCCCCAAGGGCATTTTTGATAATGGCGAAGAGGGAGTTCATTACAACCATACTGCTTAGCTAGGTTAGCTTTACGTACCGCGCAATGCGCGCATAGTCTTTGTCAAAGATTGTAACGTTTGAACCAGCACTCCGGCATTTTATTTTTAACGTAGACGGTTGTATTAATAGTAGTCCTATCGTGGGTGGCGCGGATGGTCAACGATGCTGTTAGCTGTTCATAATATTAATTGTATGCCCGGTGATGAAAAGTAATCGTGCTATTTTCATGTAAAGAGTGCGTAAATAGTTTTATAAAAGGAAAAAACTGAAGTTGTCTTCGTCAGGTAAGTTGCCATTTTAAGTTAGTTATTATTATATATTTATTAGTGGGATTTTAAAAGATCTAACATCAAGAGTGGCTAAACTATTGATTAGTAAATTATAGGATTATTGATTAGTAAATTATAGGATTATTGATTAGTAAATTATTGGATTATTGATTAGTAAATTATAGGATTATTGATTAGTAAATTATAGGATTCTTGATTAGTAAATTATAGGATTCTTGATTAGTAAATTATAGGATTATTGATTAGTAAATTATTGGATTATTGATTAGTAAATTATAGGATTATTGATTAGTAAATTATAGGATTCTTGATTAGTAAATTATAGGATTATTGATTAGTAAATTATTAGATTATTGATTAGTAAATTATAGTATTATTGATTAGTAAATTATAGGATTATTGATTAGTAAATTATAGGATTATTGATTAGTAAATTATAGGATTATTGATTAGTAAATTATAGGATTATTGATAAGTAAATTATAGGATTATTTATTAGTAAATTATAGGATTATTGATTAGTAAATTATAGGATTATTGATTAGTAAATTATAGGATTATTGATTAGTAAATTATTGGATTATTGATTAGTAAATTATTGGATTATTGATTAGTAAATTATAGGATTATTGATTAGTAAATTATTGGATTATTGATTAGTAAATTATAGTATTATTGATTAGTAAATTATAGGATTATTGATTAGTAAATTATAGGATTATTGATTAGTAAATTATAGGATTATTGATTAGTAAATTATAGGATTATTGATTAGTAAATTATAGGATTATTGATTAGTAAATTATAGGATTATTGATTAGTAAATTATAGGATTATTGATTAGTAAATTATAGGATTATTGATTAGTAAATTATAGGATTATTGATTAGTAAATTATAGGATTATTGATAAGTAAATTATAGGATTATTTATTAGTAAATTATAGGATTCTTGATTAGTAAATTATTGGATTATTGATTAGTAAATTATAGTATTATTGATTAGTAAATTATAGGATTATTGATTAGTAAATTATAGGATTATTGATTAGTAAATTATAGGATTATTGATTAGTAAATTATAGGATTATTGATTAGTAAATTATAGGATTATTGATTAGTAAATTATAGTATTATTGATTAGTAAATTATAGTATTATTGATTAGTAAATTATAGGATTATTGATTAGTAAATTATAGGATTATTGATTAGTAAATTATAGGATTATTGATTAGTAAATTATAGGATTATTGATAAGTAAATTATAGGATTATTTATTAGTAAATTATAGGATTCTTGATTAGTAAATTATAGGATTATTGATTAGTAAATTATTGGATTATTGATAAGTAAATTATAGGATTATTTATTAGTAAATTATAGGATTATTTATTAGTAAATTATAGGATTATTGATTAGTAAATTATAGGATTATTGATTAGTAAATTATTGGATTATTGATTAGTAAATTATTGGATTATTGATTATTATTGGAGGACAAAATACCGTCTGCTTTTGCTCCATAGGATACTCCATACACGGGAAAAACCTCTAAAATTCAGGGAATTATGTGGGGAAAAACCTGTAAATCTCCGAGAAATTTGTTTTCCATAAGTTGTATGAACCCTGGTGCTAGTCACCCCTTTCTTCCTTTGAATTAACCTCAAATTCTACGTCACAACCACGTGCTACTCAACCCTCCCCCTCTGAATTTGCCTCAAGTTTTACGTTACGAACCCGTTCGCACAATTTCAGACGAGGAATAAATGTGGTTCTTGTTTTAAGGTTAGTGATGTATCCATGAAACTCTAGGTTCCATTCTAAATCCATGCTCCAAGTGTAACAAAGTTTTCTTATGGCCAATAGTTAACGAAAAAAGTGGATAAAAACGTTCGAACTTCGCCGCGTACGATGTAATGGCTCTAAAGTGGAAGGCGCTTCAATGATTTAATTATCTAAATATTAAGCCAGCTAAATATAAATATAATTTATGAAAAAAGAAAACACACCTTTGTTCATAGCATTTACATCGGAAAGTTTTCACTCGGGAAGGGGAATAGGGGATGAATTGAATGGGGAATGAACGGAGCCCCCTTTAGCGAAAACTGTGCATTGCAATGTTAACATATGTTCTGTTCCAAGTCTGCAACCAAATATAGGTTGCTCCGCTTAAACGTTTTGTAACATAAGACACATTAGTAAAATATTTAGTATTCGTTTTGTAAGTGAGAATATTCTTAGTTTTGCAAAAGTAGCCTAGTGTTATAGTGCCCCAATATCCATAAATTTGTTTTTTATACCATTAGATACCACCATAGTCTAGGAATGGAGATAACTGCCCGCTAAGCTTAGAAAGGGGTAGTTTTAGCTCCATCTATGTGGAATAGCTCTGATAGCCGACACTGGCTTTAAAGTGTGATATAAACGTGATTTCCGAAATGCCTCCAGATGTATAATGTACCCTTCATGTAGAAAAACCAAAGTAGTGTCACAGTGTATTAACCCCATCTAAACATGATTTTGAGGATATAACCTCAAAAACTTACTTCTCATCTAAAGTTTACGTGGTTGACTAAAGTTGGAAATATTTTATAAACAACTACTAATTAGAAAAACAGCCCATTTTAGAAGGCGGAGGTGATCTTCCTTGCATCATCCATGATCCAACTATAGAAATTCGTTATTTCCATTCTCTTAGAACCCAATTTCGGTTTAACAGAATTTTGTCTAATTATTATTATTTTTTCCCCAAGGGCATTTTTGATAATGGCGAAGAGGAAGATTAAAGCGAAATATGCAAAGGGTTCATTTGTCGCATTAAGAAATAATCATGGTAAATAGTTTGAATAGTTAATTTTTAATAAAATTGTATTGATACGTTTTTTGGGCAAAAACATTTCTTTGGGATGTGATCTTACTTGAGTCACATTCAGTATTTCTCTAGTTTTATATATAATTTGTTTTTCTTCATCTAGCAGGTTACTATTTAGCGAAATTAAAGGATGCAGTTCAAGAAAAAAGCCGTAAAAAATACGTCAAAGTTCAGTGGTTGGAACAAATTGGAAACACCGAGTTTTATACCCAAAGTTTTGCCTGTGATACTGTTCCAGTCGAAGCCATTTTGTGCAATGTAAATCTCATAAGAGAACTCAGGAGCAATAAACTCTTGCTCGATAAAAGAAATAAAGATCTGTGTGAAACTTCCCTAGAAATGGCAAGCCACTCTGATAAGTATGTTTGCGATATTTACATTTTTCAATACTGATCCTCTGAAAACATATTAGGCAATTATTAATAGCCATTTATAGAAACTTTTCACTTAAAGCAAAGCGCAAGTCCAGTGGATCCCTTACAAGGTGACTTTCCTTCGAAACTCCAGTTTTGTCTGGAACCAAAACTGTAGTTCAGAACGAAAGTCAACTTGTAGGGGAATAACTGGACAAGCGCTCTGCTTTACCGTATTTTAACATTTGGTCGTTCACAATTCGACTATTCAATCATTTTTCAAAACCCAATTCCATTTATCGAAAATTTGAATTTTTTATGTAGTTCTAAATTTCCACTATGTATTGAAAATAGTCTCACTAATCACATCTTAAAACTACTAAGGGTGAAGTCATGTGTTTTGAAGTAATAAAGCCAAGTTTTCGTGAACAAGACACAGGAAAACTCTATATTTCACGATTTGTTTTAAAAATTAATGTCTATTGTAGCGATTGATATAATTTTCGGAATTGTTAAGTATAGTTACTATTGGTTAATTATAATTTAAAATAGAGAATTCCCTGAACTAGAATCTAAGTGCTCAAATTGTTAAATTCCTATTGTCAGTGGTCCATACCGAAGGTTAGTAGCGAATAATTTGCTTGGTTGACTCTAGCTTAAACAGATTTGAAATAAATTTGAAAATTGTAATCCGAAATCCTGATGGCTAAAAATAATGTTCGGGAATTAACCGATACGGCTTGCCTAGTACGTGGGCCTCTCTAGATACCAACAATCCCCCCTCCCATTTTCATTGCCCTGTTAAGTATTAACCTTCCCTGCTTTTTCTAGGGTTTGAAAATTGGTTCCATAGATGTAGTTTCAACTCCATTAGCAGACTCTCTCCATAAAGTTTATTTACACATTATATTTTTTGTAATAATCAACTCTTCAACTTATCCAAAAAACCCTGACTCCAGAGACGAGCCATCTATCATTTCGATTTTTTAAAACAAAAATGTAAAGTGCTGCCACTAGGGGCTTTTCTGAGTACTTCAAAACACCAGACTTCCATCTTAATCAATCTGAAAGCAAACGATTTGGATTTTTAAATGATCAGATAACCATCAATATGATTTTTGTGTTTGGCTTAATCATAGTTTAGGGGTTTAGTGTGTTGGCAGCGTACTGAAAATATCTGCCATCTATGACTAAACATGATCATAGTAAATAATTACTTCATTATTTGGAAACTTTGAGAAATTTTGGAAAATTTCATAAACCAGTTTCAAAAACTATTTCATTAATTGAAGTTATATTAATTGTTCGTTAAAACTTAAGAATAATTGGTCATTTCGAAAATTATCAATTAGACTTGTTCTTTCGAACCAGGCGAATAGTATTAGGGTTGGCGAATTTCCGCAAGACTTTCATTTAGTCATAATTGTTTACGCACTGTTCTTTTATAGCTCGGACAATTGTCCTGGACTTGTTGGTGCTGGTTTTGTTGAAGCTTCGTCAAAACACAGTGAAACTCTAAATTCTACAACTGTGATAAATACTGTTCAGGACGAGAATTACGCTAATATAACAGTGGTTACTTGCAAGAATTCCCAAGCTGTGATAGAATTAGCTGAAAACGAAAATTCAGCTGAAAACGAAAATTCCTCGACACCTTTATTAGACTGTCAACATGGACCATCCTTGGTTCACGAAAAGGATCCTGAAGTCGCTGAGACCTCCATAGGGTCGATTGTACATAGCCAAGACAAAACTAATTTGATACAACCCAGTGAAATTCGATATTCTGATACTGTGATAAATGGAATTCAAGACGAGAATTACGCTAATAAAACAGCGATTTCTAGCGAGAAGTCCCATGCTGAGATAGATTTAGCTGAAAACGAAAATTCCTTGAGTATTTTATTAGACTGTCAACATGGAACATCCTTCGTTCCGGTAAAGGATCCTGAGGTCGCTGAGACGTCGTTAGGATCAATTGCACATAGACAGGAGGAAACTTGCGTACGTCTGACACAAGATAGTGGAGACGGAACCAGTTTGAAAATCGACGGTCAAATTGAAAGTTCTTCAAATGTGATCATTTCTGCTCAAGACAAAACTATTTCAAATTCATTAGTTCCTGATAGTGTACAACCTTCAACGAGTGGCTTAAAAACTTCCTCAACCATTTCAGTACTTGAAAATGGTCAAACTATGTCATCTGGAAGAGGTCTATCGGAGAAGTCTGTGCAAGATAAACGCAGGTAATTTTTCATGAAGGAGCTCTCTATTATCATAAAATATTAACAGTGAGTATGATTAGCCAATGGTAGTCAGGGATAATATGAGTAGCGCGACGAAAGGGAGGGTGAAGGTTTAAATCCATACTCTATTAAACCTGTCTGCATGCTGAAAGCTCATGGAAACATCTCCGAATTGTTTTAGAAATGAAAAAAGATGCATATTTCACTTATTAATTTATCAGAGCATCTCTTGAACATGGTGATCAAGTAAAATTTCTCTGGCACGGGACGTGTCGCTGGCCTCGGTTATATCGAAAAGAAATTGTATCACGCAAAAAATTAAGCTCGATGAAAGGGAAAGTTTGTAAGCTGAAAGGCAGGACGTTACTTGATTGATCGGAAGTCTTACATTTAAGTAATGGATAAAACCTCAGTCGATTTCTGTTTTTAAAGTAATTCGGAGTTATTGATATTTCATTGTGCACAAAATTCTTAAAAAATAGTAGAAGAAGCTATTAAAATCACTTGATTAATTTTTATCTTCGTTGTCCCGCTAAGGCGCACATATTTATGTCTTATAAGTGTTTTAGAAAAGTATATAGAATAATTAGGCTTGATGAAATATATGGTTGACAAATGTTGTACTCTTGTTTAAATATTAGACTAAATATTCGTTAATATTACAGACTATGAGGACTCATATCTTTTAAACCAGGACATCGGGCGACGTAGTGAGTGGAAAACCATGCTATTTTTGGAACTACGTTGCCTGACCTAGTTTAAATTGTATGAATCCTCGTTTACTGTATGCACACCTAAATACACACTAAAAATAGACCGAAACAATTTATTCTGTTAAGTGACTGACTAATAGTAACGTAGTGACCAAAGTAAGTGGCCAATGGAGAAATACCCACAGACTCGCAAGCTTAAGAAAATGAGACCCTCTTAATGCTAGATAAAGAGATTTATATACCACTGTTAAAAAAACTTTTAAAATAATATACATACATGAAAACATTAGTTAAGAATTTTAAGAGCTCCCCATAAGTTATTCAAGCAATACAATATTCAGCTACTTATTTCATCAAAGGGAGAGGAATCTAATTAAAAACTCTGTATCCCTGTAAAAAGTGCGTACGCAGGTTGTTATTTAGAGTTAATTAACATTGAATAGAATTGAAAGATAAGACAGAAATAGAGAAAAATTTGACACCGGCACCAAATTCTTGAAGCATGTACGAACCAATACTGAAAGACGGATGGGACTCATGGGATAGGGAAAAAGCTGAAAAATACTTGCTAATTCGCCTTCTAGTGGCAGAAAGTTGCAAATCGGATAGTGGGGGCTTATGAAGGAATCAAGGTTCTAAAGAGGGAAGCATCTAACGTCTTATTTTGTCTAGACGGCGCTAGCTTTTTCCGGTAATTGACTAGGTAATTTTCATAACCCCCGCCATTTTGGAGCTTAAAAGGGAAAGTCAGCTTAACTTTGGTTGTTTAGTCCCTAAGTATGGGGCTCTATGGACTGCCATCGGTCCTTCAATATTGGTTCGTCCATGCTTGAACTTGAGGTAACTGGAACTCAACGTGACACACTGCCTTATATAGTTTGAAAGAGTTCGCTGGAGACGTTATTAATCCACGTTATTAATCCGGTTTAAAGGGACTGCAAATGATAAGGCGATAAGTTCAGGGTGGGAAATAAGTTTCTTCTTTAAACTGGACATTGGGCCGTCGACCCCCCCTAGGCTTGGAATAAATAAACTGGTCCGTGACCATTGACCAGGGCACGTCGTCTGCTAAATTAAACAAGTGGATAATTAAAATATTTGAGTTAATGTCTGGACTCTGGTTACCCTTGAATTTACTTTGTGGTCCCTTGGACCAGTGAACCCCTCCGATTTAATTTTTAAAATGGACCAGGCAATTTTTAAACTGGTCATTTGCCCTGTGCCACCGCCTTATTTGCGACGCTGGATAAGTTGGTATATTTATTTCAAAAAGTCTTACTGACATCACACCCTCACGGGTATGAAGATCGAATATTTCTTTATGAAAAATAAAAGAGTTCCAGCAAAGTGAATGAGACGATCGATAATAACAAGTATGCCAGGGAGTATTGAAACCAAGGGCTTACACGCTTCCTTAAAGTGAGGCCACCAATTTTACCAGGACCCGACCCCCGACCTTATCCAAACGCTGTGAAAGACTTGCATCCCGCTTCGCCAACTTGTGAGCCCCCTCAATTATCGAGGCAGCGCCCTTTCTCTGAAAGCCTGCCTTACAAACCAGTTTCATCAGAGAGCTGGACCCTGGGGTGTGACGTTAATTATAAGTACGGCGGGCGCCACACATTTTCAATTCCATAATCCATCTATTCGTCGGCTACTTTACAGTCCCTTTCAAATACAAAATTAGTTACAGAAATCTAATTCAATACTAGCTCCTAGTTAATGATATTTTTATTTTGGAAAATATATTTCCTAATTTGTTTTTTCGCAGATCCAGCAGCCAAATGAAAAAGTCAAGCTTTTATAAAAAAACAAGTAAGCGTCTATTTTCGACTCCACCTTATAGTCTCGGTAAATTTAAGAGAATAAAGAGAAAAGCCAAAACAACTGATGGGAAAAATATGCGATGTACATCTAAAACAAGGGCTTTCGACCGATGCTTGACAACTAAAACAGAGCGTAATAAAAGTAATTATAATTATAGTTAAATACTAATCGAAATAGCCTCCCACAGAAATGAAATAATTATACTGTGTCTAAAGATGAAAGTTAAGAGAATTGGAAATTAAATACTATTCTTAGAAGTATCTAATAATGTCGTACTGAAACGTCACCTTTTTTGAAATGTCTAATATATGCGAGACTTTCTTCTCAAATGAAGTTACTTCTTCAGCTAGTTTCGTGAAAGGTTTTTGGTCATAGTGGGTATTAAATATTTTCTGAGAAATTGGCTCCTAAACATTGCCCCCAAAACAATTAAAATTTCACAAATTTGGATTGAGAGATCTGCGCGCTCATCTTCATTAGACAATTTCAATCTAATTGTGGGCCCATATCTCGGTAACTTCTTTATTTAGACTCCTTGTTTTTGACACTTTCTACAAAGTTTACCGAAAGAACACGCCACTTAATTTATAGCAGACTTATCAGAAACACCCTGTATAGCTTAACAACTTCGACGAATCAACCAATACAATGTCTCCCACCCAATAAAATTTTCTTGCTACGCGCGCCTCGATAATGATATTGCGACTCATTTTTGTCAGAACATTCTAAAACATTTCCGGACCTAGAAATTTATTTAGCTTTAAGGCAGGGCGTTACGTGGTTGGTAGGAACTGCTAAGATAAATTATGGATTACATCTGAATTTTTTTATTTGCTTATCATTTGGAGGTATTCAATGAATGTTTCACTATGCACAGATATTATTCATAGTCAAAAAATCTATAAGAATCACCTGGTTATTTTCTTTATCAAAACTTTAAATACCAACAAACGTTTTTCGTTTTAGGCATTGGTAAAGGCTCTGTTAAAAAAAAAGCATGTAAGTTTGTTGACAAAGGCTGCGAAGGCAATTCTTTAGAAGATGAAGATGGCGGCGATTCTTCAAAAGATGAAAATGGAGGCGATTCTTCAAAAGATGAAAATGGAGGCGATTCTTCAAAAGATGAAGATAGCGGCGATTCTTCTGAAGATGAAGATGGCGGCGATTCTTCTGAAGATGAAGATGGCGGCGATTCTTCTGAAGATGAAGATGGCGGCGATTCTTCTGAAGATGAAGATGGCGGCGATTCTTCTGAAGATGAAGATGGCGGCGATTCTTCAGATGACGAAACCTATGTCAAGAAGTCTGAGATGAATGATAATGTCAAAAAGTCTGAGAAGAAAGATAATGTCAATTCGTCCGATGGCGAAAACTACAGTGGATGGTCAGAATACGAAGATGGCAGTGATTTCTCGGAAGGCGAAACGCACGCCAGAAAGTCAAAGAGGAAAGGAGATGCCAATTCGACCGACGAGGAAAACTACAGAGAACGGTCAGTACAGAATAAGGATGCCAATCGATCAGACAAAGGAAGTGCGAAAGAGAAAATAAAGATTTCCTCAACAATGAAAAATGAATATGGTAACAGAACGTATTCTAAGCAGCATTACTGTTACTTTTGCCAAAAACCGAATTCAAAAATCGCCCGTCATATACAGAACATGCACTCATCTGAAAAATATGTGTCAGAACTTCTTTGTTTTGAAAATAAATCGGAGGAAAAGAAACAATTAATGTTGAAGCTTTTAAGGAAAGGCGATTTTTTTCATAACGCTGAAGTAATTAACAAGGGTCATGGAGAATTGATCGTTTTGAAAAGTTTAAGTGCCAAGAAAGAGAAATCTTCAAATTTGACGCATAACGACTATACACCTTGCCCTGATTGTCTTGGATTCGTGACGAAAAAGTCACTGTGGCATCATAGCCTACAGTGTCCCGTAAATAAAAACAAAGATCAGACCGCTGATGATACCAAACGAATGCTCAGAATGGAGTCAAGAGCCATTTTATTTACATATGCCAAAAAGGACTACCCAGAACCTTTTATGAAGGAAATTGTTGCTAAAATGACAGATGATGATAAAACATTAGTTGCCAGAAACGATGAGGCAATTTTGAAGTTAGGGCTCCTGTTGTTTGACAAACTTGGACTTTCAGTTAAGGAGTATGTTAGACAAAACATGCGCATAATGGCAAGATTTCTTCTCTCTTTAAGAGATGTTACCAACACATCGCTTAGCCTTGAAGAATACATTAAACCCGAATATTTTGATGACATGATAAGAGCTGTTCATCTGCTTTGCCATAAAGAAATATCTTCAACATGTGCCACAACTTTAAAAATACCAGGCCTGGCTCTAAAAATTGGAATAAATTTGAGGAAAATTGCCTATATACTGAAAGGCAAATCACTGAGAACCAGAGACATAGAATTAGAAAAGAATGCGGATGGGGTCATTCACCTGATGGATCTTGAATGGATGTCAAAAGTGTCACATCAAGCCTTAAACACCTTAAATATCAATAAAAAAAACAACCCTTCTGAGCTTCCAGTAACAAAAGATCTCATGGCTCTTCACAAATACTTGACGACAGAAATAGATCAACTATCAGCCAAATTGGAGGACAGTGAGGTTAACCCTTACATCTGGACGAAACTTGCTAAGGTTTCTTTAAGCAGTATTATTCTTTTCAACAAAAAAAGAAGTGGGGAAGCTTCGAAAATGAAACTAGCAGAGTATGAAGCCACTCCAAAATGGGAATCGGCTATTACCAATGAACTTAAAGGCTCGTTTACTAGCTTTGAGAAGCAGCTGCAACAGAATTTGAAATTAGTTGAAATAACTGGTAAACGTGGGCGAAATGTACCAGTCTTGATAAGAGCTAATGTTAGGAAGGCCATAAACTTGTTAAATGAAACACGATCGCAAGTTGGGATTAAAGACGATAATCCTTATGTCTTCGATAGAATTAAGGGTTGTGAAGTACAGCACTTGAAAGGTTCCGATGTTTTAAGGGAATGCACAATTTCGGCTGGTGTTGAAAATCCCAAGAACATCACTAGCACAAATTTACGAAAGTACATTGCCACTGTCACCCAAATCCTAAATCTAACTGATAACGAAACTGAATGGTTGGCAAACCACCTTGGCCATGACATCAGAGTTCATAAGGATTTTTATCGACTTCCCGACTCTGCACTAGAATTGACCAAAGTTAGCAAGTTATTGTTGGCAGCTGAGATGGGTGACCTTGGTAAGCTTCAAGGAAGGTCACTAAATAGCATCAGCTACAAAGGTAAAAATTATATTTCATATAAACGGTCTAATACAGGGCAATAGTTACTATCTGATAGCATTTACAAAGAGAAGGTGAAAAACAAGTCATTCTATTTTCATCCCTATTTTAAATTTAACACCTAATAATTGCAACACGCTCGACCTCGCAACTAACTATACCTGTCAGGCTCTGTCTCGCTTTGTGTTTATCACAATGTGGTTTATTTATCATATCTCGCTATAAAGGTGTTGTCGGCATAGAGCATGCCAAGGTTACTTAGTTGGAAGGCAGGGTCAGAAGTGCAGTGTTCAAATCACCTATGAAATTTATTCTTATAACCATTTTGAAATACTTCCTCGATACAGATGACTTAGAATTAGAAAAAGAATACACAAATAATCCCTCAAAAATAACTGTATTTTAAACCATTTTAAATTACAGACTTGGCCATTCGCGACAGTGAAATCTCAGAATGTACAGAGAATAATTCCGGTGAGCCACATGATTCTCAATTGGAAGTATTTCCAGGTACTGGTTCGCAACTATCGGAAGAAGGTTGTTACAATGAACCAAGTCTTCCCTCTACTGAAAGTAAATTGGATTTTATTATGGTTCATGATAGGGAAGTTAAAGGAATATTCAAAACGTTTTTCAAGGACGTGGTCTTTTCCAAATTTCTCTAACCTCGGATAGCTCTTTTTCAGGCATGTTTGAAAATTCTACATAACCAATGCAATATCAATTGCACTGATTATGTTAAAAAAGCTCCGAAGGTCCAGTTTAATGGAAGGTTTGTAAATAGATCCCGTTCATGCATAACGCATTGTTCACACCTTAAAGGGTTTTTGGAATTTTAGTAACATATGTTTTCCTCTTTCCCAGACACTTTGTATCCTCTTAATTCTAGGGTTACGTAAGGTCATTCTTCCCAGGCTTACCCTTTTTGTTTGCTCCTCCGATCAACAAACTTCAGATCGGTATCGCAACGTATTGTGAATTGCATATCTGCTTCAAACTAAAACCCAGCAATGAGCCAACAAACCTCGTCTTGGCATGGACAAAAATTCACAAGCGCGCTTTGGCCAGTAATTAAGCGCAAATACAGTACTGATCAGCAAAATATTTATCGCTTTTGCGATTCGGTTTAGTAACCATGCTGCAAATGTTCCGATGTTGGGAAGAATGACGTTACACTTACCTCTCTCTGTGTAACACTTCTCTCAAAGAGAACCATTATATACTTTTTGATATAAGTCTATAAAAAATACTCCTTTCTCAACTTAAACCTAAAACAATTTTTTTTTTCGATTATTCAATTTTGGGTACTGTCATAAAGTTACGCTGATTCAAATAGTAACCGTAATTTAGTTCATAATTTTAGAAAATAAAGTAGGTTAATAGCAGACAACATTTTATTTATACTCGTCGAATTGTATTGATTCCCGAGTCACGTACTTTTTTCTGTGACTAAACGTGATTTTTCATTCTTGAGAGGTAGCGTACTCAATAATCAGTCTGGCTGCTTTTACTATTATCAATTTAGAATTACACGCCAATCGTTTGACGTCAATTCCAAGTAAAAATTTTATTTTTGGTACCATTCGGGGATTATTGAAAGTTCATTTTTTTATTCAAACTAGAAAACTACGGCATACAGTTTAGTAAAACCTAAACTAAGCAAATCGCGGCTCCATTGACGTCCCAAGCACACTGGATTACCGTATACACACTTGTTCTAGCTTGTCCTAAGATAGAAATAAATAGACCTAGTGTATCCGGCCTGGATCTAAAAATAGTCTTTGCCAAGCTTACTTTGCTTTGCAGAGTGTACGTCACTTTTAAGGGTGCCAATGCAGCCGTGCTTTTCTTTAACACGTAGTTACAACTTATTAGTGAAATTAGTTAATAATTATTATTATATAAATTTATCAAATAGATTTTATTACCAGTGAGAGCAACAGAAAAGTTGGTGGTAAAAAATCATCAAAGCGTTCGCATGGTTCATCAGCAAGTAGTTTCCCCGGAACAAGTTCTGATTTAGATGACACTTTTGAACACAAAAGTGCAACCAAAAAGCCCAAGAGTAGAAAGTTTTTGCTTATTTTATTTAAACATCTCAGGAACTTATAAATTTAAACTAGATGGAAGCCATAAGTTCCCAATTGCGTTAAGCGCGCGACGTAGACCTGTTCCGTTCTCTTGATGCTTTACATGGCTAGAAGCCATGGGAACGGAAGGGGCTAAATTTCAGACATACGGGGTATTGGAGGTAAAACTAAAAATGCGGCGAATTTATATCTTCCATTTTTTTTAAAATTAAAACTTCCTGAAACCGTATTTGATGAGGTTTACCATCATTCATATTCTAGATCCCCTGGACTAGAGTACCAATAAGTAATGAACAAGTGTTATTTCAAATCTGAAAATTATAACATATTTAGCAAGTGTAAATATAGGTGTAGTTACAAAATTTTCAGCCAAAAATTTTGATAGATCATCGGATATATTAGCTTGACGGAACCTAATTTCGAAGGTTCTCATGATGAACCTGAGACAAATTTTCCTTTCAACTTGCGGCTGCTGGTTTTTTCACAATCAATTTATTAGATCCAACAATGGCTCTCTAGTGGAAATATAATGAATTAAATCTTAACGTAGACGCGGAAAATATAAATCACACGAGTTAATTAATTAAAATGGTTCCAGGAATGGACCAATGCTTCCCTTCAATTTAAAAATACTATATTGGGATTTTATTTTAAACAGGAAAATTAAATAAACAAAATTAAGCTTTCATTCAAAACTCGATTTTAAATAACACTCTTCTTTTAAAAATAACCCATTCTAATCATTTTAGGCCTCAATCTTTAATAGCTATTTAAAGAGATGTCAGAGTGGAAAAGTACATAGATTACTTTATCAGGATGTATAAGAAATATGTGCATAGTAAATGTTAGGGAATTATTTTCTATTGATTTTAAAAAAGAAAATATGATGTGATTAAAAAATGCGCTCAATATCATTCTTAATTATGGCGTGCGACATAAAGGGTGAAACGAAAATTTTTCTGAATGGAAGGCTGGGCGTCACGGAATTGGTCAAAGGTGAATGGTTTAAAGGATTGAAGTCAACAAGAATCGCTGATATTAATGTTTAAAGATTTCATTCTCATCAGAAACAACACATCCTCCTGATTAAGAAAATATATTAGCATTCTGAATTATAATTTTATAAATATTATAAAAACATTTGTGTCCGCGCGGTATTCAGTTATTTTACAGAAGGTTATGTTCTTTCAATGAACTATGATTGAAAGCTATCTCGCAATGGTCAGCCTTGTGATGTCACCAGGGGTATTTAATTAATTCCGTCGTACAAAAGCAATTAATATATTCGAAACGTTTTAATTTGGATTAACAAATATTATAACACAATTGATGTTTAAAAGCGAAAATTACAAACTTCTCAAAACACGTTTCTTTATTCCTTTACATTTTAGATGATATTTGAATGTTTTTAATTATTATATCCTGGAGATATTACCATGATATTTTATTATGCACATAGGTCTCATATGAATAGTAAAAGAATCTATGAAAAATGATCTTTATTTTTGCCCAAAAATTTATAATAAATAAGTGAAAATGATATTAGCGATACGAAATTTGTATCACTCAATCATAAATGAAGTTTTCGAAACTCTACTAGTTACCCTTCTAAAATTGCGTATTAAAAGGGGTTTGTGATTTGCAGACCAAGATTCTGCCATCTGCGTTGACAAATGGCAGTTGCTACACTACGAAATAAATTTAATTTATTTTACCACTTTATAAACGTTTTCTTATAATTTAATAAACATCCGTTTCAGAATCACAAACGAAAACATCTATCAAAAAAGACAGTCAACGAACAAAATGGAACACCCCTGAAAAAAATGCTGTGTATGAACATTTTCGGAAAAATATTGTTAATAATACTGTGCCGGGAAAAGCTGAAATCGAGGAGTGTATTACGAAAAACAAAGAAGCGTTAAAGAGAAGAGAATGGAGGGGCGTGAAATATTTCGTTTATAACAAAATAAAAAAAAAACAGAAATATAACCAATGAATAGTACAACATATATTTGAAGGCTCCGACAGTTTTTTTTTTAAGTATTAAAATCTTAATTCATATAGTATTTAAAAAAATTGTCAGAGATAAATACTTTAAAGAAAATATCTGATTAAGAAGAGCCTGGAAAATTGGTTCAGCATGTCTCTAATTATAATACCAAAGAATATCATAGCAATTAACTTATCTTCACAGCTCCTGTACGTAAGAATTCTTTAAGTAGACGATGTCAGGGGACTATAGACCCATATTAGACAAATCCATGTGGTATATTGGCACCTGAAAACCTCTACTAAGTGATGCCTAACGTGAAAGAGCAATAAAGGCTAGCTAATAAAATACTTACAAATCTTATTATAATAATTTAAAAGCTTTCTTTGAGATAAACATAACCACTTTCCATGAGATAGTTCTCTAAGCAAGAGAATGACCAAGTCACTATAGATAGTTAACTATTTTAAAATGCATTTTTTACTAAATATTTTGGGAAAATAATCCATGTGGTATATTGGCACCTGAAAACCTCTACTAAATGATGCCTAACGTGAAAGAGCAATAAAGGCTTGCTAATAAAATACTTACAAATCTTATTATAATAATTTAAAAGCTTTCTTTGAGATAAACATAACCACTTTCCATGAGATAGTTCTCTAAGCAAGAGAATGACCAAGTCACTATAGTTAGTTAACTATTTTAAAATGCATTTTTTACTAAATATTTGGGGAAAAATAATGTTTAAACATTGTTGAAGCTCTTATGCATTAGTGCTTTTCCTAAGAAGAAAATTAGAATTATACTAAGATACAAGTAATTGTCTTAATGGGTCGTACACGTTATAATTCTCTTAAAATCGACGTCATCACGGAGCTATAAAACTATATAAGGCAAAGCAGAAGACTAACGTCAAAGAGCGATTAAGGTAAACCAATTGCGTCCGTATCTAAATCAATAACTCGTTAAAATACTAAAACATAAACATAACTACTTTCCATGAGATTTTTCTCTAAGCAAGAGAATGATCAAATCACTTTAGTTACTTAAATATATTAATATGCAATTTTTCTTCTAAATTTGAGGATGATTTATGTTCAAACATCATTTTTCAAGCTTGTTTGTATTAATACTTTTTCTAAAAAGGAAATTTCGATTTTCTAAAAAAATTTATTGAAATTATGTTAAATGATATACTATCAATTATCTGAAAGGCTGCTAAACTTTAGGATTCTCTAAGTAGACCAGGTCAGGGCCTATAAAACCGTATTAGACAAGTCTATGTGGTTGTACGACAAGGCTAATAATGTTTCATGGGGACATTAAAACATCTACAAAGAGAAGCCTAAAGTGAAACCGCCATGAACGTACGTTTGTTGCTTAAGTCGTCTTAAATAATAATTTCTTTAAAATACTTAAAGTGCAATAATAAATGAAAAAGCTACTTCGAGACAAATTTCCTGTTAGATTGTTCTCAAAGCAAGAGAATGACTGAATCGTTAAAAATATGTATAAGCATTTTTCTGTTCTAAACTTGAGGGTAGTTCTGTTAAAACAAAACTGTAGAAGCTTTTTTGTATTAGTATTTTTCGTAAAAAAAAATAAAATTTAACTTTTCCTATATATTGATTGAAAATTATTTTAACTTTGAGAAAAAAATTTATTCAAATTTGAATTAGTAACGAAACGTTTAAAGTTATATGGGGTATTTAAAGAAACCTTTACAAACTCAAAAGATTTACAGGAGGGGACGGGGTCGTATAAACATATTTTCTAATTTAACTTTTAAATCCGAATATACATTATGAAATTATAAAATATGTGTTTAAACGACCCCACTAGTCTATTAAAATGACAGATAAGGTCCCCTTTTAAAAATTGTATGAGTGATAACAAATATCTTAAAACAGTAAAGGTTCTGGCGTTAATTGAAAATCGCAGTGTTTGTGCTGAAAAGGTCTGAAATATGTTAAAGAATGGTTTAGATCCCCACATGTAAACCTCAAACTAACGTATAATTTTCATGTTATTCTCGAAATAGGTCAGTAAACGTATATTTAATGAAAATTGTCACTCTTTTAATTATGAACTCAGATTATATACGAAAATATTAATAGTTTTGATTAGATTAACGAAATATGATTTATTTCAAGTTTAACACTAAAATTATACCCTAGTATGAGGTTTACACGTGGGGACCTAAACAGTCTTCCAACCTTATATCTGGGGACATTTGTGTATAAATTATTATGTTTTAAATTAGTGTCAAAGCCTATATGGTTCAATCAAGTATTTCAATTTCATTTTTCACACTCGATAAATTTTACAAGTGGGGACCTTCACCGTCATTTCAACAGACAAGTGGGGTCTTTTAAACACACATTTTCTAATTTCATGTATATTTTAATTTTATAGTTTAAATATTGATTATTATAATGAAATTTAGGTAATCGGACCGTTTAAAGGCTTAACACTTAAGTTTTGAGCTGATTTCAGGTTTACAAGTGGGGACCTAAACCGTCTTCCAACCTTATATCTGGGGACATTTGTGTATAAATTATTAGGTTTTAAATTAGTGTCAAAGCCTATATATTTCCATCAGGTATTTCAATTTTATTTTTCACACTCGATAAATTTACAAGTGGGGACCTTCACAGTCATTTCAACAGACAAGTGGGGTCTTTTAAACACACATTTTCTAATTTCATGTATATTTTAATTTTATAGTTTAAATATTGATTATCAGAATGAAATTTAAGTAATCAGTCCTATTTCTAGCTTAACACTTAAGTTTTGAGCTGATTTCAGGTTTACAAGTGGGGACCTAAACAGTCTTCCAACCTTATATCTGGGGACATTTGTGTATAAATTATTATGTTTTAAATTAGTGTCAAAGCCTATATGGTTCAATCATGTATTTCAATTTCATTTTTCACACTCGATAAATTTACAAGTGGGGACCTTCACCGTCATTTCAACAGACAAGTGGGGTCTTTTAAACACACATTTTCTAATTTCAGGTATATTTTAATTTTATAGTTTTAATATTGATTATTATAATGAAATTTAGGTAATCGGACCTTTTAAAGGCTTAACACTTAAGTTTTGAGCTGATTTCAGGTTTACAAGTGGGGACCTAAACAGTCTTCCAACCTTATATCTGGGGACATTTGTGTATAAATTATTAGGTTTTAAATTAGTGTCAAAGCCTATATATTTCCATCAGGTATTTCAATTTTATTTTTCACACTCGATAAATTTACAAGTGGGGACCTTCACAGTCATTTCAACAGACAAGTGGGGTCTTTTAAACACACATTTTCTAATTTCATGTATATTTTAATTTTGTAGTTTAAATATTGATTATCAGAATGAAATTTAAGTAATCAGTCCTATTTCTAGCTTAACACTTAAGTTTTGAGCTGATTTCAGGTTTACAAGTGGGGACCTAAACAGTCTTCCAACCTTATATCTGGGGACATTTGTGTATAAATTATTATGTTTCAAATTAGTGTCAAAGCCTATATGGTTCAATCAAGTATTTCAATTTCATTTTTCACACTCGATAAATTTTACAAGTGGGGACCTTCACCGTCATTTCAACAGACAAGTGGGGTCTTTTAAACACACATTTTCTAATTTCATGTATATTTTAATTTTATATTTTAAATATTGATTATTATAATGAAATTTAGGTAATCGGACCTTTTAAAGGCTTAACACTTAAGTTTTGAGCTGATTTCAGGTTTACAAGTGGGGACCTAAACCGTCTTCCAACCTTAAATCTGGGGACATTTGTGTATAAATTATTAGGTTTTAAATTAGTGTCAAAGCCTATATATTTCCATCAGGTATTTCAATTTTATTTTTCACACTCGATAAATTTACAAGTGGGGACCTTCACCGTCATTTCAACAGACAAGTGGGGTCTTTTAAACACACATTTTCTAATTTCATGTATATTTTAATTTTGTAGTTTAAATATTGATTATCAGAATGAAATTTAAGTAATCAGTCCTATTTCTAGCTTAACACTTAAGTTTTGAGCTGATTTCAGGTTTACAAGTGGGGACCTAAACAGTCTTCCAACCTTATATCTGGGGACATTTGTGTATAAATTATTATGTTTTAAATTAGTGTCAAAGCCTATATGGTTCAATCAAGTATTTCAATTTCATTTTTCACACTCGATAAATTTACAAGTGGGGACCTTCACCGTCATTTCAACAGACAAGTGGGGTCTTTTAAACACACATTTTCTAATTTCATGTATATTTTAATTTTATAGTTTAAATATTGATTATTATAATGAAATTTAGGTAATCGGACCTTTTAAAGGCTTAACACTTAAGTTTTGAGCTGATTTCAGGTTTACAAGTGGGGACCTAAACCGTCTTCCAACCTTATATCTGGGGACATTTGTGTATAAATTATTAGGTTTTAAATTAGTGTCAAAGCCTATATATTTCCATCAGGTATTTCAATTTTATTTTTCACACTCGATAAATTTACAAGTGGGGACCTTCACAGTCATTTCAACAGACAAGTGGGGTCTTTTAAACACACATTTTCTAATTTCATGTATATTTTAATTTTATAGTTTAAATATTGATTATCAGAATGAAATTTAAGTAATCAGTCCTATTTCTAGCTTAACACTTAAGTTTTGAGCTGATTTCAGGTTTACAAGTGGGGACCTAAACAGTCTTCCAACCTTATATCTGGGGACATTTGTGTATAAATTATTATGTTTCAAATTAGTGTCAAAGCCTATATGGTTCAATCAAGTATTTCAATTTCATTTTTCACACTCGATAAATTTTACAAGTGGGGACCTTCACCGTCATTTCAACAGACAAGTGGGGTCTTTTAAACACACATTTTCTAATTTCATGTATATTTTAATTTTATATTTTAAATATTGATTATTATAATGAAATTTAGGTAATCGGACCTTTTAAAGGCTTAACACTTAAGTTTTGAGCTGATTTCAGGTTTACAAGTGGGGACCTAAACCGTCTTCCAACCTTAAATCTGGGGACATTTGTGTATAAATTATTAGGTTTTAAATTAGTGTCAAAGCCTATATATTTCCATCAGGTATTTCAATTTTATTTTTCACACTCGATAAATTTACAAGTGGGGACCTTCACCGTCATTTCAACAGACAAGTGGGGTCTTTTAAACACACATTTTCTAATTTCATGTATATTTTAATTTTGTAGTTTAAATATTGATTATCAGAATGAAATTTAAGTAATCAGTCCTATTTCTAGCTTAACACTTAAGTTTTGAGCTGATTTCAGGTTTACAAGTGGGGACCTAAACAGTCTTCCAACCTTATATCTGGGGACATTTGTGTATAAATTATTATGTTTTAAATTAGTGTCAAAGCCTATATGGTTCAATCAAGTATTTCAATTTCATTTTTCACACTCGATAAATTTACAAGTGGGGACCTTCACCGTCATTTCAACAGACAAGTGGGGTCTTTTAAACACACATTTTCTAATTTCATGTATATTTTAATTTTATAGTTTAAATATTGATTATTATAATGAAATTTAGGTAATCGGACCTTTTAAAGGCTTAACACTTAAGTTTTGAGCTGATTTCAGGTTTACAAGTGGGGACCTAAACCGTCTTCCAACCTTATATCTGGGGACATTTGTGTATAAATTATTAGGTTTTAAATTAGTGTCAAAGCCTATATATTTCCATCAGGTATTTCAATTTTATTTTTCACACTCGATAAATTTACAAGTGGGGACCTTCACAGTCATTTCAACAGACAAGTGGGGTCTTTTAAACACACATTTTCTAATTTC
The DNA here is from genome assembly GCF_054372755.1 of Phalangium opilio. Taxonomy (NCBI): domain Eukaryota; kingdom Metazoa; phylum Arthropoda; class Arachnida; order Opiliones; family Phalangiidae; genus Phalangium; species Phalangium opilio. The sequence continues at coordinate 1,909,486 of NW_028324241.1, forward strand.
ATGTATATTTTAATTTTATAGTTTAAATATTGATTATCAGAAGGAAATTTAAGTAATCAGTCCTATTTCTAGCTTAACACTTAAGTTTTGAGCTGATTTCAGGTTTACAAGTGGGGACCTAAACAGTCTTCCAACCTTATATCTGGGGACATTTGTGTATAAATTATTATGTTTTAAATTAGTGTCAAAGCCTATATGGTTCAATCATGTATTTCAATTTCATTTTTCACACTCGATAAATTTACAAGTGGGGACCTTCACCGTCATTTCAACAGACAAGTGGGGTCTTTTAAACACACATTTTCTAATTTCAGGTATATTTTAATTTTATAGTTTTAATATTGATTATTATAATGAAATTTAGGTAATCGGACCTTTTAAAGGCTTAACACTTAAGTTTTGAGCTGATTTCAGGTTTACAAGTGGGGACCTAAACAGTCTTCCAACCTTATATCTGGGGACATTTGTGTATAAATTATTATGTTTTAAATTAGTGTCAAAGCCTATATGGTTCAATCAAGTATTTCAATTTCATTTTTCACACTCGATAAATTTTACAAGTGGGGACCTTCACCGTCATTTCAACAGACAAGTGGGGTCTTTTAAACACACATTTTCTAATTTCATGTATATTTTAATTTTGTAGTTTAAATATTGATTATCAGAATGAAATTTAAGTAATCAGTCCTATTTCTAGCTTAACACTTAAGTTTTGAGCTGATTTCAGGTTTACAAGTGGGGACCTAAACAGTCTTCCAACCTTATATCTGGGGACATTTGTGTATAAATTATTATGTTTTAAATTAGTGTCAAAGCCTATATGGTTCAATCATGTATTTCAATTTCATTTTTCACACTCGATAAATTTACAAGTGGGGACCTTCACCGTCATTTCAACAGACAAGTGGGGTCTTTTAAACACACATTTTCTAATTTCATGTATATTTTAATTTTATAGTTTAAATATTGATTATTATAATGAAATTTAGGTAATCGGACCTTTTAAAGGCTTAACACTTAAGTTTTGAGCTGATTTCAGGTTTACAAGTGGGGACCTAAACAGTCTTCCAACCTTATATCTGGGGACATTTGTGTATAAATTATTAGATTTTGTACTAGTGTCGAAGCCTATATGGTTCAATCATGTATTTCAATTTCATTTTTCACACTCGATAAATTTACAAGTGGGGACCTTCACCGTCATTTCAACAGACAAGTGGGGTCTTTTAAACACACATTTTCTAATTTCAGGTATATTTTAATTTTATAGTTTTAATATTGATTATTATAATGAAATTTAGGTAATCGGACCTTTTAAAGGCTTAACACTTAAGTTTTGAGCTGATTTCAGGTTTACAAGTGGGGACCTAAACAGTCTTCCAACCTTATATCTGGGGACATTTGTGTATAAATTATTAGATTTTGTACTAGTGTCGAAGCCTATATGGTTCAATCATGTATTTCAATTTCATTTTTCACACTCGATAAATTTACAAGTGGGGACCTTCACCGTCATTTCAACAGACAAGTGGGGTCTTTTAAACACACATTTTCTAATTTCAGGTATATTTTAATTTTATAGTTTTAATATTGATTATTATAATGAAATTTAGGTAATCGGACCTTTTAAAGGCTTAACACTTAAGTTTTGAGCTGATTTCAGGTTTACAAGTGGGGACCTAAACAGTCTTCCAACCTTATATCTGGGGACATTTGTGTATAAATTATTCTGTTTTAAATTAGTGTCAAAGCCTATATGGTTCAATCAAGTATTTCAATTTCATTTTTCACACTCGATAAATTTTACAAGTGGGGACCTTCACCGTCATTTCAACAGACAAGTGGGGTCTTTTAAACACACATTTTCTAATTTCATGTATATTTTAATTTTATATTTTAAATATTGATTATTATAATGAAATTTAGGTAATCGGACCTTTTAAAGGCTTAACACTTAAGTTTTGAGCTGATTTCAGGTTTACAAGTGGGGACCTAAACAGTCTTCCAACCTTATATCTGGGGACATTTGTGTATAAATTATTAGATTTTGTACTAGTGTCGAAGCCTATATATTTCCATCAGGTATTTCAATTTTATTTTTCACACTCGATAAATTTACAAGTGGGGACCTTCACAGTCATTTCAACAGACAAGTGGGGTCTTTTAAACACACATTTTCTAATTTCATGTATATTTTAATTTTATAGTTTAAATATTGATTATCAGAATGAAATTTAAGTAATCAGTCCTATTTCTAGCTTAACACTTAAGTTTTGAGCTGATTTCAGGTTTACAAGTGGGGACCTAAACAGTCTTCCAACCTTATATCTGGGGACATTTGTGTATAAATTATTATGTTTTAAATTAGTGTCAAAGCCTATATGGTTCAATCATGTATTTCAATTTCATTTTTCACACTCGATAAATTTACAAGTGGGGACCTTCACCGTCATTTCAACAGACAAGTGGGGTCTTTTAAACACACATTTTCTAATTTCATGTATATTTTAATTTTATAGTTTAAATATTGATTATTATAATGAAATTTAGGTAATCGGACCTTTTAAAGGCTTAACACTTAAGTTTTGAGCTGATTTCAGGTTTACAAGTGGGGACCTAAACCGTCTTCCAACCTTATATCTGGGGACATTTGTGTATAAATTATTAGGTTTTAAATTAGTGTCAAAGCCTATATATTTCCATCAGGTATTTCAATTTTATTTTTCACACTCGATAAATTTACAAGTGGGGACCTTCACCGTCATTTCAACAGACAAGTGGGGTCTTTTAAACACACATTTTCTAATTTCATGTATATTTTAATTTTATAGTTTAAATATTGATTATCAGAATGAAATTTAAGTAATCAGTCCTATTTCTAGCTTAACACTTAAGTTTTGAGCTGATTTCAGGTTTACAAGTGGGGACCTAAACCGTCTTCCAACCTTATATCTGGGGACATTTGTGTATAAATTATTATGTTTTAAATTAGTGTCAAAGCCTATATATTTCCATCAGGTATTTCAATTTTATTTTTCACACTCGATAAATTTACAAGTGGGGACCTTCACCGTCATTTCAACAGACAAGTGGGGTCTTTTAAACACACATTTTCTAATTTCATGTATATTTTTATTTTATAGCTTAAATATTGATTATCAGAATGAAATTTAAGTAATCAGTCCTATTTCTAGCTTAACACTTAAGTTTTGAGCTGATTTCAGGTTTACAAGTGGGGACCTAAACAGTCTTCCAACCTTATATCTGGGGACATTTGTGTATAAATTATTATGTTTTAAATTAGTGTCAAAGCCTATATGGTTCAATCAAGTATTTCAATTTAATTTTTCACACTCGATAAATTTTACAAGTGGGGACCTTCACCGTCATTTCAACAGACAAGTGGGGTCTTTTAAACACACATTTTCTAATTTCATGTATAATTTAATTTTATAGTTTAAATATTGATTATCATAATGAAATTTAGGTAATCGGACCTTTTAAAGGCTTAACACTTAAGTTTTGAGCTGATTTCAGGTTTACAAGTGGGGACCTAAACCGTCTTCCAACCTTATATCTGGGGACATTTGTGTATAAATTATTAGATTTTAAATTAGTGTCAAATCCTATATATTTCCATCAGGTATTTCAATTTTATTTTTCACACTCGATAAATTTACAAGTGGGGACCTTCACAGTCATTTCAACAGACAAGTGGGGTCTTTTAAACACACATTTTCTAATTTCATGTATATTTTAATTTTATATTTTAAATATTGATTATTATAATGAAATTTAGGTAATCGGACCTTTTAAAGGCTTAACACTTAAGTTTTGAGCTGATTTCAGGTTTACAAGTGGGGACCTAAACAGTCTTCCAACCTTATATCTGGGGACATTTTTTGATTCTACACTTCATTGACAAGTGGGGACTTTCACCTAGCGACATCTATATCTGAAATTTGAAAGTAATCTGGAATTAAGGTCCCCATTTATGCGGTGAAAATATCGTGTGTTTTCAGGTCCCTACATATAAATGTCTTGGGTTCTTTTTCCACAGCGAGTGTTTAATTATATGCTTTACGGCGCTCAACTAATTATGAAATCCTCTTTTTAATGAACTATAGTTAATTGGGTCCTCAGATGTCAATCACTCCTTACCGGTCCCCAAGTGTCAATCGTGTGCCCGTATGTGTGTGTGGGTGTGTGTGTGTGTGTGTCTGTCTGTTGTTACACCCACGTGACCGCGTTCGCAGTTTGCAAATCGGAGCAAACGTGTTCTCAATTTCCGGAAATTTCGAAAATTGTATTACACTTACAGGCTATTACTCCATTGCCTGTCTAACATCACCAGCCTCTGGTCTTTGTCCATCCCACATGGACACCAGTCTGTACACACTGGCTTCTAATCACAATCATCTGCTGCTCTTTGTCCATCCCACATGGACACCAGTCTGTACACACTGGCTTCTAATCCCCACCCTCTTGTGGTCTTTGTCCATCCCACATGGACACCAGTCTGTCCACACTGGCTTCTAATCACCACCGTCATCTGCTCTTTGTCCATCCCACATGGACACCAGTCTGTACACCTGGCTTCTAACACCACCATCTTCTGGTCTGTGTTTTTGTCCATCCCACATGGACACCAGTCTGTACACACTGGTTTCTACACACCACCATCTTCTGGTCATTGTTTTTGTCCATCCCACATGGACACCAGTCTGCACACCTGGCTTCTACTCCATCATCATCGTTAAGGTTAAGACATACGCGGCGATCGGCCAGGGTTACGAGAAACGTCCGGCCTCCCTAAGGTGGGTCTTCCACCAAAGGTTCACTCAATTGCGCTGTTCTTATCCATGACTGCGATTCGAAACCCTTATATACTACCTATTTTAGTAAGGCGAAGCAACCGGCGTATGCTTCATTTCAAACGCCAATATTAGTCAAGTCTCTCAAGAGTGTTTAATTGTTCTTTTTTAAAACGATGTAACGTTCAATAAGGCGAATAACTAACGAAGAAAATATTAAATATTAATTATATTTATTTTAATATTTAAGATAATCTTGTTTCTCAATTCAAAATTAATACGGAAAGAGTTAAAAGCAGTCTATGTTTTTGTCTGTATGTGTCCGTCCGTTGTTACAGTAGTGCGCTGCGTTAGAAGTTCGTTTTGTTTTGATGTGTAAAGAAATCCAACACAACCATAATATTCCCTTTATCCTTAATATAAACTGAATATGTGGAAATATTTTTCGTAATTATGATGCATTTAGTACTTTTGTAGCTTTAAAGCTCTATTTCATTTTGATATTCCAAAGATTTTTTTTAATATTATTATTTAAAATGGATGTTTATATATTACTTAAGCTATACTACATCTGTTTATAGCATAATCCTTTCTAAAATCATAGTGAATACAAGTACAATGCTGCTATGTTGGTCAAATGAACTCTTATTTGTCAATAGGCCTAGTGAACCAAAAAGTAAAAGTTTGGGTTTGGTTTTCGTTTCTGTATGCAGAGACATTAACGGTTCAGAGTGAGCCGAAAGTTAAATACACTTTTAAATAATTAGGCTTAGATTTTATAATCATGGTGGAAATCTGGGTCGCGTTCAGCAGAGCCTCACGTTGCTGAACGGGCCCAGGGATTTGTTTTTGAATTTTGACGTCACGGTGCTTAGCGCTGAGCTAGCGCGGTCTTCAAAGAAAATAGTCTGCTTTTATGATAACGTGACGTAAATCGCGTAGTTCTCAGCTTGGCGAAAAAACCATGGAGGAATTAATACAAATAGCTCTATGGGACTATAGCTATTTAATTGGCGTGAAACCAGTTGATCACGCGAGAATTTTAAGAGATATGTTAGTTTCTAATTTTAATTATAAAAGTTGTTATCTATCTCTATAAATATGTTATCCTACAATTTTTGTTAAGCCTTGGTACCTTGCACGCTTTATTGCGCTAGCGTCATTTATAAAACGCCGATGACCCGTTTTTCCCCCATCGGATGATTTTAATGTGTACAAGTATATCATTATTGGATGTAAAATGTCGTCTGATTTACAGTAAATTTGCTATGCTTTGTATACTGCTTTAATATTTCATAAATTTTAACTTAAGAAACATTTCCATATCTGGGTAAATAAGTTTGTAAGTAGTCGTCTTGACTCGGAGAGGTAATATTTTGGTTTTCCCAACTTGTAAATAAAATAAACTGAATGATCCGTGCTTTTACAGGGGGAACTCGGGTTTGAAACAAGGACCTTTCGATCTGCAGTCGAATGCGAGTTATCCCTCCTTGTTCCTAGCCGTAATGTCGATTTAACTAAAATAAATGGAATGATCCGTGCTGTTACAGGGTGAACTCGGGTTTGAACCAAGGACCTCTCGATCTGCAGTCGAATGCTCTACCACTGAGCTATTCCCCCTTGTTCAAGGCCGTAATGTCGATTTACCTAAAATAAACGGAATGATCCGTGCTGTTACAGGGGGAACTCGGGTTTGAACCAAGGACCTTTCGATCTGCAGTCGAATGCGAGCTATCCCTCCTTGTTCCTAGCCGTAATGTCGATTTAAGTAAAATAAAAGGAATGATCAGTGCTGTTACAGGGGGAACTCGGGTTTGAACCAAGGATCTCTCGTTCTGTAGTCGAATGCTCTACCACTGAGCTATCCCCCTTGTTCATAGTCGTAATGTCGATTTAAATAAAATAAACGGAATGATCCGTGCTCTTACAGGGGGAACTCGGGTTTGAACCAAGGATCTCTCGATCTGCAGTCGAATGCTCTACCACTGAGCTCTTCCCCCTTGTTCAGAGCCGTAATGTCGATTTAACTAAAATAAACGGAATGATCCGTGCTGTTACAGGGGGAACTCGGGTTTGAACCAAGGACCTTTCGATCTGCAGTCGAATGCGAGCTATCCCTCCTTGTTCCTAACCGTAATGTCGATTTAACTAAAATAAACGGAATGATCCGTGCTGTTACAGGGGGAACTCGGGTTTGAACCAAGGACCTCTCGATCAGCAGTCGAATGCTCTACCACTGAGCTATTCCCCTTGCTCCTGGCCGTAATGTCGTTTTAAATAAAATAAACTGAATGATCCGTGCTGTTACAGGGGGAACTCGGGTTTGAACCAAGGACCTTTCGATCTGCAGTCGAATGCGAGCTATCCATCCTTGTTCCTAGCCGTAATGTCTGTTAAACTAAAATAAAAGGAATGATCAGTGCTGTTACAGGGGGAACTCGGGTTTGAACCAAGGACCTCTCGATCTGCAGTCGAATGCTCTACCACTGAGCTATTTCCCCTTGTTCAAGGCCGTAATGTCGATTTACCTAAAATAAACGGAATGATCCGTGCTGTTACAGGGGGAACTCGGGTTTGAACCAAGGATCTCTCGATCTGCAGTCGAATGCTCTACCACTGAGCTCTTCCCCCTTGTTCAGAGCCGTAATGTCGATTTAACTAAAATAAACGGAATGATCCGTGCTGTTACAGGGGGAACTCGGGTTTGAACCAAGGACCTTTCGATCTGCAGTCGAATGCGAGCTATCCCTCCTTGTTCCTAACCGTAATGTCGATTTAACTAAAATAAACGGAATGATCCGTGCTGTTACAGGGGGAACTCGGGTTTGAACCAAGGACCTCTCGATCAGCAGTCGAATGCTCTACCACTGAGCTATTCCCCTTGCTCCTGGCCGTAATGTCGTTTTAAATAAAATAAACTGAATGATCCGTGCTGTTACAGGGGGAACTCGGGTTTGAACCAAGGACCTTTCGATCTGCAGTCGAATGCGAGCTATCCATCCTTGTTCCTAGCCGTAATGTCTGTTAAACTAAAATAAAAGGAATGATCAGTGCTGTTACAGGGGGAACTCGGGTTTGAACCAAGGACCTCTCGATCTACAGTCGAATGCGAGTTATCCCTCCTTGTTCCTAGCCGTAATGTCGATTTAACTAAAATAAAGGGAATAATCCGTGCTGTTACAGGGGGTACTCGGGTTTGAACCAAGGACCTCTCGATCTGCAGTCGAATGCTCTACCACTGAGCTATTCCCCCTTGTTCAAGGCCGTAATGTCGATTTAACTAAAATAAACGGAATGATCCGTGCTGTTACAGGGGGAACTCGGGTTTGAACCAAGGATCTCTCGTTCTGTAGTCGAATGCTCTACCACTGAGCTATCCCCCTGGTTCATAGACGTAATGTCGATTTAAATAAAATAAACGGAATGATCCGTGCTGTTACAGGGGGAACTCGGGTTTGAACCAAGGATCTCTCGATCTGCAGTCGAATGCTCTACCACTGAGCTCTTCCCCCTTGTTCAGAGCCGTAATGTCGATTTAACTAAAATAAACGGAATGATCCGTGCTGTTACAGGGGGAACTCGGGTTTGAACCAAGGACCTTTCGATCTGCAGTCGAATGCGAGCTATCCCTCCTAGTTCCTAACCGTAATGTCGATTTAACTAAAATAAACGGAATGATCCGTGCTGTTACAGGGAGAACTCGGGTTTGAACCAAGGACCTCTCGATCTGAAGTCGAATGCTCTACCACTGAGCTATTCCCCTTGCTCCTGGCCGTAATGTCGTTTTAAATAAAATAAACTGAATGATCCGTGCTGTTACAGGGGGAACTCGGGTTTGAACCAAGGACCTTTCGATCTGCAGTCGAATGCGAGCTATCCCTCCTTGTTCCTAGCCGTAATGTCGATTTAACTAAAATAAAAGGAATGATCAGTGCTGTTACAGGGGGAACTCGGGTTTGAACCAAGGATCTCTCGTTCTGTAGTCGAATGCTCTACCACTGAGCTATCCCCCTTGTTCATAGTCGTAATGTCGATTTAAATAAAATAAACGGAATGATCCGTGCTGTTACAGGGGGAACTCGGGTTTGAACCAAGGATCTCTCGATCTGCAGTCGAATGCTCTACCACTGAGCTCTTCCCCCTTGTTCAGAGCCGTAATGTCGATTTAACTAAAATAAACGGAATGATCCGTGCTGTTACAGGGGGAACTCGGGTTTGAACCAAGGACCTTTCGATCTGCAGTCGAATGCGAGCTATCCCTCCTTGTTCCTAACCGTAATGTCGATTTAACTAAAATAAACGGAATGATCCGTGCTGTTACAGGGGGAACTCGGGTTTGAACCAAGGACCTCTCGATCAGCAGTCGAATGCTCTACCACTGAGCTATTCCCCTTGCTCCTGGCCGTAATGTCGTTTTAAATAAAATAAACTGAATGATCCGTGCTGTTACAGGGGGAACTCGGGTTTGAACCAAGGACCTTTCGATCTGCAGTCGAATGCGAGCTATCCATCCTTGTTCCTAGCCGTAATGTCTGTTAAACTAAAATAAAAGGAATGATCAGTGCTGTTACAGGGGGAACTCGGGTTTGAACCAAGGACCTCTCGATCTACAGTCGAATGCGAGTTATCCCTCCTTGTTCCTAGCCGTAATGTCGATTTAACTAAAATAAAGGGAATAATCCGTGCTGTTACAGGGGGTACTCGGGTTTGAACCAAGGACCTCTCGATCTGCAGTCGAATGCTCTACCACTGAGCTATTCCCCCTTGTTCAAGGCCGTAATGTCGATTTAACTAAAATAAACGGAATGATCCGTGCTGTTACAGGGGGAACTCGGGTTTGAACCAAGGATCTCTCGTTCTGTAGTCGAATGCTCTACCACTGAGCTATCCCCCTGGTTCATAGACGTAATGTCGATTTAAATAAAATAAACGGAATGATCCGTGCTGTTACAGGGGGAACTCGGGTTTGAACCAAGGATCTCTCGATCTGCAGTCGAATGCTCTACCACTGAGCTCTTCCCCCTTGTTCAGAGCCGTAATGTCGATTTAACTAAAATAAACGGAATGATCCGTGCTGTTACAGGGGGAACTCGGGTTTGAACCAAGGACCTTTCGATCTGCAGTCGAATGCGAGCTATCCCTCCTAGTTCCTAACCGTAATGTCGATTTAACTAAAATAAACGGAATGATCCGTGCTGTTACAGGGAGAACTCGGGTTTGAACCAAGGACCTCTCGATCTGCAGTCGAATGCTCTACCACTGAGCTATTCCCCTTGCTCCTGGCCGTAATGTCGTTTTAAATAAAATAAACTGAATGATCCGTGCTGTTACAGGGGGAACTCGGGTTTGAACCAAGGACCTTTCGATCTGCAGTCGAATGCGAGCTATCCCTCCTTGTTCCTAGCCGTAATGTCGATTTAACTAAAATAAAAGGAATGATCAGTGCTGTTACAGGGGGAACTCGGGTTTGAACCAAGGATCTCTCGTTCTGTAGTCGAATGCTCTACCACTGAGCTATCCCCCTTGTTCATAGTCGTAATGTCGATTTAAATAAAATAAACGGAATGATCCGTGCTGTTACAGGGGGAACTCGGGTTTGAACCAAGGATCTCTCGATCTGCAGTCGAATGCTCTACCACTGAGCTCTTCCCCCTTGTTCAGAGCCGTAATGTCGATTTAACTAAAATAAACGGAATGATCCGTGCTGTTACAGGGGGAACTCGGGTTTGAACCAAGGACCTTTCGATCTGCAGTCGAATGCGAGCTATCCCTCCTTGTTCCTAACCGTAATGTCGATTTAACTAAAATAAACGGAATGATCCGTGCTGTTACAGGGGGAACTCGGGTTTGAACCAAGGACCTCTCGATCAGCAGTCGAATGCTCTACCACTGAGCTATTCCCCTTGCTCCTGGCCGTAATGTCGTTTTAAATAAAATAAACTGAATGATCCGTGCTGTTACAGGGGGAACTCGGGTTTGAACCAAGGACCTTTCGATCTGCAGTCGAATGCGAGCTATCCCTCCTTGTTCCTAGCCGTAATGTCTGTTAAACTAAAATAAAAGGAATGGTCAGTGCTGTTACAGGGGGAACTCGGGTTTGAACCAAGGACCTCTCGATCTACAGTCGAATGCGAGTTATCCCTCCTTTTTCCGAGCCGTAATGTCGATTTAACTAAAATAAACGGAATGATCCGTGCTGTTACAGGGAGAACTCGGGTTTGAACCAAGGACCTCTCGATCTGCAGTCGAATGCTCTACCACTGAGCTATTCCCCTTGCTCCTGGCCGTAATGTCGTTTTAAATAAAATAAACTGAATGATCCGTGCTGTTACAGGGGGAACTCGGGTTTGAACCAAGGACCTTTCGATCTGCAGTCGAATGCGAGTTATCCCTCCTTGTTCCGAGCCGTAATGTCGATTTAACTAAAATAAACGGAATGATCCGTGCTGTTACAGGGAGAACTCGGGTTTGAACCAAGGACCTCTCGATCTGCAGTCGAATGCTCTACCACTGAGCTATTCCCCTTGCTCCTGGCCGTAATGTCGTTTTAAATAAAATAAACTGAATGATCCGTGCTGTTACAGGGGGAACTCGGGTTTGAACCAAGGACCTTTCGATCTGCAGTCGAATGCGAGCTATCCCTCCTTGTTCCTAGCCGTAATGTCGATTTAACTAAAATAAAAGGAATGATCAGTGCTGTTACAGGGGGAACTCGGGTTTGAACCAAGGATCTCTCGTTCTGTAGTCGAATGCTCTACCACTGAGCTATCCCCCTTGTTCATAGTCGTAATGTCGATTTAAATAAAATAAACGGAATGATCCGTGCTGTTACAGGGGGAACTCGGGTTTGAACCAAGGATCTCTCGATCTGCAGTCGAATGCTCTACCACTGAGCTCTTCCCCCTTGTTCAGAGCCGTAATGTCGATTTAACTAAAATAAACGGAATGATCCGTGCTGTTACAGGGGGAACTCGGGTTTGAACCAAGGACCTTTCGATCTGCAGTCGAATGCGAGCTATCCCTCCTTGTTCCTAACCCTAATGTCGATTTAACTAAAATAAACGGAATGATCCGTGCTGTTACAGGGGGAACTCGGGTTTGAACCAAGGACCTTTCGATCTGCAGTCGAATGCGAGCTATCCCTCCTTGTTCCTAGCCGTAATGTCTGTTAAACTAAAATAAAAGGAATGGTCAGTGCTGTTACAGGGGGAACTCGGGTTTGAACCAAGGACCTCTCGATCTACAGTCGAATGCGAGTTATCCCTCCTTGTTCCGAGCCGTAATGTCGATTTAACTAAAATAAAGGGAATAATCCGTGCTGTTACAGGGGGTACTCGGGTTTGAACCAAGGACCTCTCGATCTGCAGTCGAATGCTCTACCACTGAGCTATTCCCCCTTGTTCAAGGCCGTAATGTCGATTTAACTAAAATAAACGGAATGATCCGTGCTGTTACAGGGGGAACTCGGGTTTGAACCAAGGATCTCTCGTTCTGTAGTCGAATGCTCTACCACTGAGCTATCCCCCTTGTTCATAGTCGTAATGTCGATTTAAATAAAATAAACGGAATGATCCGTGCTGTTACAGGGGGAACTCGGGTTTGAACCAAGGATCTCTCGATCTGCAGTCGAATGCTCTACCACTGAGCTCTTCCCCCTTGTTCAGAGCCGTAATGTCGATTTAACTAAAATAAACGGAATGATCCGTGCTGTTACAGGGGGAACTCGGGTTTGAACCAAGGACCTTTCGATCTGCAGTCGAATGCGAGCTATCCCTCCTTGTTCCTAACCGTAATGTCGATTTAACTAAAATAAACGGAATGATCCGTGCTGTTACAGGGGGAACTCGGGTTTGAACCAAGGACCTCTCGATCTGCAGTCGAATGCTCTACCACTGAGCTATTCCCCTTGTTCATAGTCGTAATGTCGATTTAAATAAAATAAACGGAATGATCCGTGCTGTTACAGGGGGAACTCGGGTTTGAACCAAGGATCTCTCGATCTGCAGTCGAATGCTCTACCACTGAGCTCTTCCCCCTTGTTCAGAGCCGTAATGTCGATTTAACTAAAATAAACGGAATGATCCGTGCTGTTACAGGGGGAACTCGAGTAGTAGGGACTACCTAGATTCGCAGAGATCCAAGATGGCCGCCACCCCAAGATGGCTGCCCTCTCCCCATCCACCAAACTTCCACCCAAAGATTAAGCTAAACTCCTACCTGACCAGCCCTACCTTCCACCATGCTATGACTCTTTAGAGGGGTTTTACCCATTTTTCCCCCAAAACAAGCTCGGCTTAACCCTCGGAGGCTGTAGTTCTTTAAATAAACCGGTCTAGTTATTTTGTAAGATTCTCGTTTGAATTTCGCGCCATAAACCTTTAAAGTATGTCTGAGAAACAAAGACAAATATATAAATAAAGATTTTTTAATAACAAATACCAAATAATATATACAATAAAATAGAGAATAACAAGAATATAAATAGAGAATAACAAGAATATAAATAGAGAATAACAAGAATATAAATAGAGAATAACAAGAATATTAATATAAACAAAGATTAAATTAAAACCAGAAATATTTACCGCCACTTTTACCGCTAATAAAAACCACTCTTTAAATCGTAATTTTGAAGGTAGTTGTTTTTATCTCTGACGTAAAAAGCATCTTGTTCAAAGGGACATTTTGATTTTCAAAACTTAATATTTTGGTCGAAATCTTAACGGGTCGACCATCTTTGTAATCGCCACGGAGAAGACACAAAAAAAAACACGAACTTCTTGCTGGATGTGTTACATACTGAATTCTAAATTAAAAAACAAAAATATTTACCGCCACTTTTACCGCTAATGAAAGCCACTCTTTAAATCGTAATTTTGAAGGTAATTGTTCTTGTCTCTAGCGTAATGTTGATTTTCAAAACTTGATATTTTAGTTGAAATCTTAATTAGCGCCGCGTTTTATTAACAATTTCGCGACATCAACGCGGCCTTCACTCCAGCGGGGCGTCGGCTATCAGCTTGATTTAGGAAGATCTTGGGCATTTCGGCTCCGAATCGTATCCACGTTGATCGAGCGAACAGCTGTTAAGTTTGAGAAGGACATCGAAGTCAAGGCCTCACTGAAAAGAACGTGCTCCATTTGGTGCAGGGTACGCAGAACCTTATGCGCTGGCAGGGCTTGTCGGGTTGTACGGGCCGATAAAATTCTTCGTTGACCCTTTACCTCCCGAAGGAAGTTACATCCGAGCCACTGCGAGGCCTGGTCTTCTTGTTCTGGTCTGGTTGTTTGGGCCAGAACTTCTCCTTCATTGCAGCGTCAGCCCGACATTGCGAATGAAATCGAACCACAACCAAAAGGCTTTGCTCGTGCATCCTGATGGCTGAGGCGACTTTACACAAATTTTACGCAACTTTCAAGAGACCAATGGAAAACACGTCAAATTAAGTCTTGCCGCGGAAGAAGTAGCAGGACTTAACTTAAATTAGATTTTCCTTCATTGCAATAGTCCGTTGTATGGACGCAAATGACGCTGCAATGAAGGTCGATTCATGAACTTCCTCAACATTATTCCACCTGGTTTCTTAGTCCGTGACCAAATTCTCTGGATTTTTGACATTAATCTCCTGCATTTGGTCACGAACTATGGTCGATGTTGAGTGGTGGGCCAAAAAAATGCGACTTTACACAAATTTACGCAGCTTTTCGGTGCGACCAAATGATTGTACTGAAAAGCTACGTAAATCTAGCCCATGAATCGAAATTGGTCCCTTTTCAGGCGATGCCCGAGAAGAGACAGCTAGAGAAATCGAAATTGGTCCCTTTTCCGTTGGAAAATTGAGTTTGGTCTTTACTCACCCAGCAAAACCGGCACGAGTTAAAGCAAGACATCGTTAGCTGGACTTTTAAGAGCATAGCTGAGCAACTGATAACTTTCTTTACGAAACACGGAGCTTATATCCGAAAATACGAAGGGCAAATTTAATATTAAAAGAGGTTTAGAGGCAATGCTTTCAAGAAATTTATTTTTTTATTGGCCACACCCTGAAACGTACTATTAAAGCCGCGTGTCTTATATAATAACCGCTTAAAAACAGGTTGAAACCGGCTCGAACTAGTCAGGGCGTTGTCTTTTTTATTGGAATCGGGTAAGGTCAATTACCTAACTACGTAGATATTTCAAGGGTAACGACTTTAAAAGTTTAAGAATTTTTAAAGTGTTTTTTGATGAAGATAAACGGCGTGTATTTTAAGATCGTCCATAGCTCAGTGGTTAAAGGCAGGGTCTACTAATGTAATACCCAAAAAGGTGGCGAGTTCAAATCCCGGCCAGTCTACCGAGCTATGGACGATCTTTTTTATGTATAAAATAAGGTTTGTTTAAGAAGTTGGGGTTAGTTGATAAACAGGCGTTAGTCATGAATGACGACTTTTTTTTAACTTTAGCGTCTAATACGTGTCTAGATATATACCCAAACAATACCCAATCAAGTTTTAAAAATTATTTGCATCAACCTCTTAACTTGAGTAGCGATTATGAAGTTGGGCTGGCAGAAATCATATTTCCAAATCATTGGGTGAATATAAGCGAAGAGTTTAACAAGTTTGAAATTCAGGTTGTAAGTGACCCAAACCATGGCAACTATGCAGCTGTTAGAGAGCCTGTTGAATATCAAAAAATAGAGATACCTGTCAATCGTTATACCAAGACCAAAGAGTACGAACTGCCCCAAAATTTTGTCGAGCTGTTAAATGATGATGTAAACAGTCATCCGTATTTAAAAGGCAAATTATCTTTTAAATTAGTCAATAAATATAAGGACGGGGCCCTGGGAAAACAGTTAGATACAAACTTTCCCGTTTACCTGCAAGTTTTAGGAGAGGAGAACATACGGTTCAAAATACCAGCTGATTCCCCCTTGACCACGCTATTTGAATTTAAAGAGAATAATTACGAAGATGTTCCATATATATCCAAATATCCTGTATCAAAGCATGCTAAAAATATAAGTTTAAATTACACTAATAATTACGTGGAAATCGAAATTGATAATGTTGGAGATAGTTTTAAAAAAAAATTTGACTACAAGTACATTCCTAAAGCTGCCATTAAACGTAAAACAAGCCACGAGGTTCCGTCGATAAGAAAAAAGCCCCAGCCAGAATATAGACCTGTACCGCCATCTATACCTATTTTACCGCGAACTACGCCTTTTCTTCCGATACCTATTGCTACGACTGAACCCGTAGTATTTGTACAACCACAGCCACCCAAAATAACCCCTCCTCCAAAACGAAAACCTTCACCACCACCCAAAATAACCCCTCCTCCAAAACGAAAACCTTCACCACCACCCAAAATAACCCCTCCTCCACCACCCCCGAGACGCTCCTCTCCTCCACCACCCCCGAAACCTCCCTCTCCTCCACCGGCACCAGCACCACCAGCCCCGAAACAAACCCTACCACCACCCCCGAGACGCTCCTCTCCTCCACCACCCCCGAAACCTCCCTCTCCTCCACCGGCACCAGCACCACCAGCCCCGAAACAAACCCTACCACCACCCCCGAAAACCTCTTCTCCGCCACCACCCCCAAAACCTCCCTCTCCTCCACCGGCACCAGCACCACCAGCCCCGAAACAAACCCTACCACCGCCCCCGAAAACCTCTTCTCCGCCACAACCCCCAAAACCTCCCTCTCCTCCACCGGCACCAGCACCACCAGCCCCGAAACAAACCCTACCACCGCCCCCGAAAACCTCTTCTCCGCCACCACCCCCAAAACCTCCCTCTCCTCCACCGGCACCAGCACCACCAGCCCCGAAACAAACCCTACCACCGCCCCCGAAAACCTCTTCTCCGCCACCACCCCCAAAACCTCCCTCTCCTCCACCGGCACCAGCACCACCAGCCCCGAAACAAACCCTACCACCGCCCCCGAAAACCTCTTCGCCGCCACCACCCCCAAAACCTCCCTCTCCTCCACCGGCACCAGCACCACCAGCCCCGAAACAAACCCTACCACCGCCCCCGAAAACCTCTTCTCCGCCACCACCCCCAAAACCTCCCTCTCCTCCACCGGCACCAGCACCACCAGCCCCGAAACAAACCCTACCACCGCCCCCGAAAACCTCTTCTCCGCCACCACCCCCAAAACCCTCCACTCCACCACCGCCCCCACGCTCAAGACCCCTCGCCCCCTTTGAACCATTAACACCCACACCTTCGCCCACACCCCCCTCATCTCCAGAGCTACCCGTATTACCGACTCCCTCCCCACCACCGGTTGATGAAAAACCCTTGTTTCCGCAGCCGGTTGATCCGCCGAAAAAAAAGCCTGAACCAATTATTCCCGAAGAGCCTAAGCCTATTAACCCTGAAGATTATGACAATTACACAGTATTGTTCTTACCTCAAACTTTTAAAGCCAGTAAAACGCCCGAGAAAAACGCCGAAGGGCTTTATCGAGCCGTAGCCAACACTTTAGAAAAATTAGTATTTAAAAAAATTCAAGTAACATACCACACAGTAGATAATTGGGGGTATGCTATCGTGTATAATTTCAAAACACCAGAATGGGTGGAAATTAAATTTTCTCCCCAAGTAGCTAAATTGCTTGGCGCTGACCCCGATAGATATTACTCCGGAAAACACCAACTAGGACCCTTGAGCATGACGTTAGAAGAATATACTATAGACAAAGACAATGCATACATAGAATATCGAGTCAATAGAACCATAAAGCGCTATACCCCCTGGGAAGAACCCTGGCTTTATTTCTTTTTTAAAGTGTCAGGCGAGTTTAGATCGACAGATGATTATAAGATTTATGAAGAAATTGCCGAAAACCTCCAAATAACTGCGCGCAATTTTGACCCTTTAAGATTACATCAGGCCGAATTTAGCGTTATTAAGCAAGGAGCGGAGCATTATTTTAGAATCCATTGTCCGGCAAAAATTGAAATGCTCTTCCCAAAGGAATTGCGTGATATATTAAATTTAGAAGCTGAATACGTTGGTGGGACGTTTCTATCCACTAAACCTTTAGAGCGTAATTTTACGCATTTCAAAACAACTAATGACACATTTGTAAATTATCGCGTTCATGACTCACTAATGCATCTATTTACTAAGACTAGTGTCGCAAAAATCAAAATACCCGCGGGCGATTATATTTGCGATTTTACGGCAAGCGGGGCCGTAATTCCCTTCTCTTTACATTTAAAAATCATAAACCAGTTATTGGGGGTTCAAGAATATATGCCTCGCCAGTATTTTAAAATGTACATTCTCAAAAATGCTCTGGAAGATAGATTTTATGTTCGTATCGAAATAGAGCCAGGTGTTCGCGTCTCGGTAGCTGGACCAATGGCCAAGTTATTTAACATTCCCGAAGAGGGAGAATTTTTTCAACACAGTCATTCGGGAGTGGCTCTGGTAAATCCTCGATTAAGAATAATGACCCTGACAGCGGATAATAATTTTTGGACTAGCGAATACGATGTGGATAGATTTCCAGAAGACCCAAATATGGCTGACCAGCCGTCCCTACCCGGATATCAACAGGATAACCCTCAAGGCAAACGAGTTGACAATTTTGCATGTGAAATTCCTCCCGGGGTTTATTATCATATTAGCGATGTTTTAAGTGCCATGGGCGAAGCCATGTCCCCGGCGCATAGGAAAAGTCTAAAATTTACGCAGAATGTAGACGGAACCGTGACGGTTTCAAAACTGAACGATACGGTTTCCATTTTGTTTCCCAAAACAACACCCGGGAGGGGACTGGGACGATTGCTAGGCTTTAGTGCCAATCAATTAGATCGGTATCTTAATAACGAGACTTCGGAGTATCCCGCGGATATCATGAGAGGCGTCGATGCCATGTTTGTCTATACCAATATTATTCGGCAACAGGTAGTAGGTGGTGGTCAAGCTCCTCTGCTACGTTTCATAAAAATGCCGGCTTTTTCGCTGCTAGACGAGGAGAACCAGGAAATATTTAATAATATCGACTTTTATCCAATTTCAACCAGCGATATACAGGAAATTGAAATTGAATTGAAATCCGATTACGGGGAAAATATCCCGTTTAATTTAGGCAAAGTATATATTAAACTGTTTTTTAGGCGTCGACGTCAATAGAACAGGAGCAATGGTGCCTAATAGATATACTCTGTATTTCCAAAGAGGATCGTCTCTGCCATCTTTACACGCGAACGTTTTCCAATCCGGAGGTCGCTTCAGTGTGGGCGGTATCTTTAATTCTTTATTGCGCAAAATTACGCCCTTTATTAGGCCGGCCATTAGTACGTTAGCGTCCGAAGCTGTTGGGTTAACGAGTAGAGTAATTAGCGATGCCCAAAACCCCGGAATATCACCTCGAGAATCGATTAAAAGAAATGTCAAACAATCAATAAATTCCCTACTACATAAAGGCGTGGACCGGTTCGTCAACACTCAAAGCGGGACGGGCCGAAAACGAAAGAGGACTGCTAAAACAAGCCGGAGCAAACGTGTTAAGCGACGCACTAAACGCGATTTTCTAGACTAATCATGTCGACCTACGAAAGTGTTCTTTCCGACTTTGAAGTATTTGAAAAGCCAGTGGTGAATAATAATATTGTGGGGACTAAAACGACTGCTCATTATCCCATTGCTCCCCTAACTAATGCTAAATATGTAGAATTTATCATTCCTCCCTCTAACAATTATCATGATTTGACTAAAACTCTTTTGAGAGTAAAATTTCGCGTTTTGCACGAGGACGGCACGGTCGTTCCAGATGCGGAAAAGAAAGTCTCGGTGACAAATTTAATAATTGCCTCGCTATTTTGTCAAGTAGAATTATTTCTTAATGGCGTCGCTGTCCAGCAACCAA
Source organism: Phalangium opilio (assembly GCF_054372755.1). Lineage (NCBI taxonomy): Eukaryota > Metazoa > Arthropoda > Arachnida > Opiliones > Phalangiidae > Phalangium > Phalangium opilio. Next base: position 1,929,183 of record NW_028324241.1, read on the forward strand.
ATAATATGTACCCATACATGGCCTATTTTAAAATACTTTTAAATTATGGACAAACGGCGGCCAATTCCTGGTTAACTTCTATGTTATATTATTTGGATACCATTATTGATCCGGCGACGGCTTTAGCGGACGCCGATATCAACAAAGAAGATAATGGTATTGGTCGTCGCGCTAAACGCGTGGCCCAATCAAAGACGTGCGATGTAATTGGCGAATTATTTTTGGATATGTTCAAAACGCCCAAATTCTTACTAGATAATATCGAGGTGCGAATTAGACTTCATCGAAGCTCCGCGGATTTCGCTATTATTCACAATGAGCAGGGCAAAAAGTATAAGATTGATTTAACGGAATGCACCTTGTTTACGCGCGAAATTGAGGTTAATCCCGAACTGCAACTAGCGCACGCCCAGATGTTAAACTCGGGAATAAACGCTCGCTACGAAATAAACTCTATTGTTATGAAAAATTTCTTAATAACCACCGGAACGCAAGATTTTATTAGGGACAGCTTGTTTACGGGGCAATTACCCTCGCGAACTGTCGTGGCTTTCGTTACTAATAAAAAATTTGTAGGGGAAGCAACTTCCAACCCCCTGGATCTCCAACACTTCAAACTCGATTTCATGCAATTCTCTTTAAATTCGCAAAATTATCCCGATATCCCCTTTACGCCCAATTTTGCCGACGACCAGTACGTTAGATGTTACAATTCTTTATTCGAGGGTCTCGAGATATTAGGTCTTGACCGAGGAAATATAATTTCTTACGATTTATATAAGAAGGGCTTTTTTGTCGTTGTTTTTGATTTGAGTAGAGAACATCTCGCTTCGTTAGGTCTAAATTCCATGCCCCAGACTGGTAACTTGCGATTATCGTTAAGATTTAGCTCTCCGCTAACCGAAAACGTCACGTGCATTGTCATGGCCGAATTTCCAAACAACCAATTAATAATATCTAAAAACAGAGAAATTATTTATAATCACCCCAACGTATAAAAGACTAAAACTTTATAAATACAATATCAGTCGCGAGCCAAGATGCACCAAGTACACACCGTCACGCCAAAGCTCGATATTTGCGTCATTGAATCTATTGAACCTAAAATATTAATTCAAAGATCGGATACGCGTACAAAAACTATATTAAAACCTAACGCCTGGTACGCTTTGTTTCGGTTTCAAAATGAACTCACGTCCTTTTTTGACGGAAAAATACCTCGCTATCATATTTGGTTGCCCGTCAAAGAGCGCATCAAGCTGGAATGCTTCGTCAACTCGAAAGATGAACGTCTAATCGATCTTCGATACTATGAACGAGGCAGCGGCAGTCGTTATTTCCTCAACTTTAGCACCAGCGAAGGATTTAGCCTGAACAAAACAGGATGGCAGACGTTGATCGACTTAAAGCCGTTGATTGACGAGGATCTCAAGGCTAAAGGGATAGCTGTCTGTCGCATGCGCGAATTAATTTTAAACGAGCTCACTACCACCTTGTTTGACGTCACTTCCACTTGCGCCAACGTCGAGTGTCGAAAACAAATATGCCACTCTCAAAGCTGCTCGGAATTTGACACAAATTTCAGCGATCGAGTCGAGCGTAATTTGCACGAAGCGCTGCCTCAACTGGATCGTGAGAAAATTTTGCATCAATTTGAGACCGAACACGGATGGATCGAGGATCAAGAGGATATTTACGCTTATTTTGTCAACAGTTTTGCCGATTTAAAGAATGCCTTGATTTATGGCTATTAAGATAAATGTATTGATATATCGTATTTGTTTAACTGATATTGTTTTTATAAAATACCTTTGCGTGTATTAAATAAAGTTGTTTATTGGGAAACCATTTAGTCGTTATTTATACTTGTCAAGACATGGATGCTAAAATTAGAAAAATTTATTACGACGTGGCAAATCCGGCCGCTTATGGGTCGCTAGCCAGATTACAAAAGGCCTTACCGGACGTGTCAAAAGCAAAATTAATCGCCTTTCTCGAGAAACAACCCGCCTATACGAAACATCGATTTCGACGTTTCCGATTCAAAACTAACCAAGTGTACGCCTCAACTATCGATGACGTTTTTCAAGCTGATTTGTTGGATCTACCGAAATTAAAACGTTTTAATAAAAATGTTCGCTATGTTTTGTGCGTCATTGACGTCTTAAGCCGCTACGGATGGACAGTACCTCTTAGAAACAAAACATCTGGCGAGGTTATCGAAGCTTTTAAAAAAATATTTCGAGAGAGGATCCCTTTAAAAATATACACGGACTACGGTGGGGAATTTAGTTCGCGCAACTTTGCCTCCTTCTTGAAACGAAACAATGTGCAAATACATTTTGCCAGGAGTCAGCATAAGGCTAGTTTAGCGGAACGCTTTATTAGAACAATTAAGGAACAAATTGCCCGGGTTATTACAGCCACGGGGAATAAAAATTACGTTAAATATTTACCTTTAATTACTAAAGCTTATAATGAACGGGTTCATTCAACTACTGGAATTGCACCGGTTCATGTTAATATAGATAACGAATCAATCATTTGGAATAAACTGTACGGGAAATCAAACGGCATTAATCGATACGCACCGAGGCTTAAAGTTGGCGACTACGTGCGTCTTTCTATAGCTAGTAGAGTATTTAGAAAAACCAGCTCGGGAGGCACCTTTACTGACGAAATATTTCGAGTTGTTGACGTCATACCCAGGTCACCGCCCGTCTATCGCGTAGCAGATTTAAAGGGGGAGCAAATTCTGGGTGTTTTCTACAGCGCCGAATTACAAAAAGTCTCGTTACCCGAGACGGGCCTTGTCAAGAATAAATTATGAACACTTCGCAAATAAACGCTCTTTTAACTTGCGACAAAAGAACGCGACCCTACTATTTAGGATGCTTCCCAGTAAACAGACTCCCAGAACGGCCAAAAAGGTCCAAATTTTGCTTTATATTCAATAATGAAGCAGCTGGAGAGGCTGGAGAACATTGGATAGCGTGCTTTTCTAACAATGACACGGTGGAAATGTTTTGCACTTACGGAAATTCGCCGCGATACTATAAAGTTAATTTAAAACGATACGGGAAACGAGTTGTTTACAATAAACAACAAATTCAACATCCATTCTTTCAACTGTGTGGCGTCCATTGTTGTCTGTACCTAGCACTCCGCTGTGGGGGCGTAGCTAGAAAGACGATATTAGACGCCATCTATGACCAGAATCTTAAACTTAACGACTATGTCGCTTTATTATATTTATCTTTACATTTAAAAAAACATGTACACAGATATTGTTCGCAATAAAACAATTTTTTATTTGTCTAAATATTACATTTTTTTTTATTAATCAATATCGCGCCATTTATTATGCCTCTTTCTCCTCTCGTTAGATGGAACCAGCGGTCCTAAGTTTTGGAGTTCGTCTTTCTTCTTCCGAGGTTTTTTCTTTTTTTTCTTGTTTTTCTGTTTAGCGGAGGCCGTCTCAAACAGGTTTTCCAAGTCCGTTAAATTGTCCCCGTTTTCCTCCGCTAAATTCTCTTGTTCATCGACAATTTCCTCTTGTAAATCGTCGTCACGATTTGCATAACCGACAGCTCCTTCTTCTAGCTCTCTTTTTGGCGTGAAAAATTTGTTTTGCAAATGATTTGCAAGAACTTCGGCTTGCCGTTTCACCATATCTCCAACATAAGTCGGCCCAAATTGTTGGTAAAAATCTTCTGGTGTTGGTGTCCCCGCAGTCGTTTCGCTTTTTAAAACCTTTTGCCGAGGCTCGGCTCGTTTAGGCGTAGTAAAAGAACTGCCCGAAGCGCTTGTTGTCGGTGATGACGTGGCATAGCTCGGCCATGACAATTGTTTTTTTCGCGGGGGCATTTTAGGGGTGACCGGTAATGGCGGCGTGGGGACATTAGACATTGCCTGTGTTACGACCTCAAATTTAGGTAAAGGAATTTGTTTCTCAATACTTAAATATTTCTTAAAAGCGTCTAAATATTTATATAATTTATCGTAGGCATTCAATGGCGATTTTAAAATATCCTCAATCTCTCGGTCCAAAGCAGAGTGCTCTTGGGCAGCTGTTGAAGTTACTGCGCTAGCGGGCACAAGAACCATTTGTTTCATAGTTTAGCAGCTATGGCTTGGACAATCGAAGGCAAGATTGCGGCAAGCAACGTCGTAAGAAAACCACCAGATTGCTGCAACAACAGCTTTTTTTTGCTTTTCTGCGACAAGGTACTTGATCCGAGTTGTCTAATAATTTTCTTGTACTTTGCTAGCTTTTTCTTACGGTCTTTACTCAAATAAATACCTCCGCCCTTTAAATTCTTACAAATTGTCTGAATGCTCTTTAATTGAGGCGCGCTACTATTGTTTAAGAGGGTTCGCCGTTGTTTACAGCTAGTTTGACGCAAACTCTGTAAATAAGGAACAAATTTGGCAAACTTGGTCGAGGGACGCGCTACGACGAGCCGGGAGCGTTTTGCTGATCGACGTTTAACGCGTGGGGCCATTATTCAAATGACAATTAAATTTAATCGACATAGACATACATAGGTGATTCGTGAGGTAGAACTCGCGACCTTAATCGTAAATTTTCCGGAGTTTCTTGTTTTAAATCAATTAACAAATAGCTATAGGGTTCTCTAGTGGCTAGTCTGTACGCCTCCGTAATACGCTTCGGGTTATCTGGACTTATTTGTTGCGCCAAATATCTAATAGAGGCGACATCTCGAGGATTTTTCATTATTATAAAATAGGAAGAGTTTTGAGAAATTATCCGCGATTGGCTACCCTTGGGAAACAGTTGTTGAGTAATAATAATAACCGTATACCCTAAATGATGCGACGTCACGCACACTAAATCGGCAATATGAGCTTGTTTAAATAATTGGCTAGCTAAGTCGTCTAGTATCAAGTAGGAGTCGCGATGAGTCTCCCAAAAATCCGGATCCGCCGTTGGCAAGCCTTGAATAAATTGAATTCCCGGAATCAATTGTTTCAATTTTTCATAGTTTGGCTGCCAGGCGGCGTAGCAATAAATAACCTTTTTATGCGGTGGGTCAAACATAAGCTGATGATTTTGCAATAAGTTACTTAAAAGAAAACTCTTCCCCGCTTGCGTTGGCCCCACGATTAGAAACTGGGCGGGTGTTTGGAACTTTAAAGAATGCGAGACTGACTCGGTTGGATTCATCTTGATTAATAAACATTTTTATTTTAATTGACAGTTTATATATATATAATCAAAAATACAATTAACCCAAAACCCAAAGACCCTTAATAAACACAAATTAAAAAATATTTAAACAATATAAACGAAACCCTTTTACCCAAAAAAAAAAATCCCCTATGAAGTAATTGTTTTTTTAAAAAGTTTCTCTTCTAATTCCAGACAACGCTGGCGGAAGCGTTGAACGTTGAGGAGGTTAAAGTTGACGCGAGACTCGGAGGGTAGTTGGTACACACGCACTACAGAAGAAAACACGACGGATTTATGCGCACGCGCACTTTTTCGTTTCCCGACCGCTCTTTGTTGATGGCTGGGCATGTTTGGATTAGAGGCTCGCAAACATCCTCGCCCTCGCTGGTCGGGAATTCGGGAAACCCCTGACGCAGTGGTTTGTTGTTGCACGGTTTTTTGGAAACCATCGGACACGATGGGCTGTGTTTCCGATGTTCCCTCGATGGATGGTCCGTGCAACGCCACTGGTACAAGGCGATGCCGCAAAAGGCGCAGCGCGTCGTCTGTGTTTCTACATCTGCAAGATAGAAACCGTCTTTGGCCAGGGCTTCGATAGGAACGCAAGATTCCCACAAGCCCTCAAAAGTATGTCTTCGCCTAGCCTCGTAATTCATGCGAGAGAGATGTTGAAGCGGGTGTTGCCTCTTTGAAACCGTAGGGTCGACTGGTTGTCAAATCGGCGTTCAACAATCTCTTATTCGAGGTTTGGCGAAATCTTTTGGTAATTTTAACGGCCTCTAGCTGCAGCTTGTATTTATCCCGTTTAAAATTAAAAGGGACATTGACTGTAACTTCCTTTTCCGGATTCATCGCTACACTTTCAAAGGTTTCAAAGTCAAGTTTTTCAAGATTTTCTCGATTTAACGTCAACCCTTTAATTTTCTTGACTTCTTTTCCTTTGCTAGTGCGAAACGAGTAACTTTTGGCACCGGTACTACAAAAGGAAGTTATATAATCACCGCCGAGTTCATCCGCCCAGCAACCAATATGATTGCCAGTTGGAATGTCAAACTTTCCCGGTAGATGGCGGTAGATTATCGAGTCGGTGTCACAATACAAGGCTGCGCGGTCTAATTGAAGCAGCATCTTGTTCAATTCGAGTCGCCCGTAGCAAGAAACAAAGCTCCCCACAATGGCCGACCCCAGTTTGTAGTCCGAAACGTAATCGCTTTTGGCTTTGTACGATAAAAGAGCGATCGACTCCGTAACTGGCCGTAAGTCGACTAATTCCAGAGTGTAATCGCTCGCGTATCGTATCAATTCGTAATAATTGTTGATAAAGATGCTGCGAATCTTTCCCGTATTCAGAGCCATGCGACCCCAAAGAGAATTTAAATTAATTTTAGCGATATTACGCAGTGAAGGATTTGATTGAATATCCGCCACGGTCAGAGAAAGCTTTTCATTCTTGTTTATATCAGCGATATACGCCTCTTTTTGCAGAGGCGTTTGCGCGTGAGCGGGAAATCCGGAATTCTTCACTTTTAGGGCGATAAAATCAGTCATGTACTGGGCAAAGAAATATTCCGTTTTTGGATAATGGTACACCTCGAATATATCGAGGAGTTTATATCCATGCTCCATAGCGGCATAGACTTCAACCGTTGGCCAGACTGATTCGAAAGCCCTTTCGTTGACAGTGTGATCGCAGATTTCCGCTCGCAATTCTAGACACGTGCGACAGAGGGCGTAGGCTAATTTACCACCGCTGCGGAAGGGAATTAAGGGGATGTGGAGATCTTGAGGGGGAAGCAGACGACAACTCATAACGCCAAAATACCACCCTGGCGATTTGTCAAAATCTCTGCTATAGATTATGGGGTGGCCGCTAGGGTACGGACAATCGCGACAAACTTTCGGGTACAAAGAAATAATATCCTTGTAGAAAATTTTCTCCTCACCTTGCACGTGGCAGTTAAGAACAAAATTTTCCGTCCGTCCCCCATAGAGAGCGCTACGGGCTGATATTTGAGGTCGAAAAGTTAAACTTTTGCAGAAAGCCTTTGCTTCGGCGTTTTCTTTTAAAAGCTTAGCAAATTGACACTCAAAGATCGAGGTATATTCATACCCGACCATCTTCTCTTTAATAAACAGCTCTCTATCTAAAGTTCGCTCGTACAGAAATCTGTTGCTGGCTTTGAGTTGGGTATTGTAGGCATTAAGTTTTTGGCATGGACAACCGTGAAAGTAGCAACCGTGGAAATCGTAGATTTTGGGAGGAGTTTCGCTATAGCCGTCGACTAAATAGCGACCCACGCGGTACTCGCCCCCGTAGCTTAAAGCAGTGCGCAATTTTATATTTTCAGTTTTCTCCACCCAAGCGAGATATTTTAAGCTAATTTGACTGTGATTAAATTTTGCGTTATAGCCGTTAGAAGGAACAATACCCATGCTGTAAGGTTTATAGTAATTGTTAAGATAAATAGTGGTTAGAGCACCCGCCAAAGTAATATTTTTTAAGCAGAAAGGGTCTAATTTGGTTAGATCTACGTAAATTTTTCTAAAAGCTTCGACGCCTTGTCTTAGGACTTTGACGTCTTGAATGCAATATTTAATAAGCTCCTCTTTGATGTTGTAAATAGATCCTTCCATTGACGCGTACCAAGTTTGAAAATCTCGATAATCATTGGCTTTCATTTGAGCTACGTTAAAGTACGAAGCTTCAGGGATGACGCCAATGTAATTAAGATTTTCTTCGGTATGAAAATCAAATGGAAAGAATCCTTTCGCCACATCGCCGAGGCTAAACATGCTGGTGAAATTACGCAGAGGTTGACTAATGTAATTAAAGCTATCGAGGAATCTAATTTGCGGTCCCTCGAGATGAATCATGAGAATTTTACTGCCGTCAAAAATAACGGCAGGGGTGACGTGTCTATAAACTAAAGCGTTAAGAATTAAGAAGTTATCAAAAGCTTTCGCGTAATGAGCTACGACTTGAGTGTTAGTAAAGCGCGGTTGGTACGTTTTACGTTTCTGTCCAGTCAAAACTACCTGCTCGACGCTAAATAAATAATTTAAAAATTGCTCGACGCAATTGGCGCCGTAAAAAATTTTGGTTTCAAAGCCAGCTTCAGTCTCTACGTCGCAAACTAGTAAAATGGGGACGTGGATATTATTTCTAAGAATAGTCTCAATGTCGTAATAAATAAACCGCGAGGCTTTCATTTTGGTTTCCAAAGGCATAACAAAATGTTCACCTGGCGGATGAACTATTTTACACTGAGAGCATTCGGGATTGCAGTCGTGGTCGTCACCCATAAGTCGCCCACATTCTAAACATCGTTTTTGGCTCGCGCAGGTGCCATTAAGTAAATGAGTTTCGTAGCAGGGGCCCGGGAAAAAGTAGCGGTGGCATTCGTCGCAACGTTTTAAAACGTCCTCGTTGGTTAAATGAAAAGCTTCTCCTTGACACCGAAAACATATATAAGCTTTTGTATCCTCGGGGCATTTATGCTCTTTTAACAATTCACGTTTGTAAAATGATTTCAAGCATAAATTGCAAGAGGTAACACCGCCCATCATGCCGTGCCAAGTTTTCGCGGGGTGGATATGGTCGCCAATTTTTAATAAATAGATAAATTTAGGAGCTTGGGGGCCTTTGAAAAATATGGTAAAATTATTCGCAGCATCAACGATTACGATTCGATAATGGGGAACTAAATAATTTTGAAATTTTTGAATATCTTCTAGAGTAACGAAACCTTCGGGGACTCCGGCTTTTCGGTGCAAGATTTTTGCAATATTGCCCACGAGGGTGCTATTGCGTTTCAGTTTGTCAAAATTGTTCTGGTTAAAGGGAGGACCTTGCTTATTTTGTTGATAAAAATTGCGATCGGCCATCTCTTTACCCAGAACTAAACTCCGAGCAAAACAGAGATTATCATTATTTTCCATAAAAATAAATTGGTTATTTTGTTTAACGAAATAATCCAAATTAACCAAAGTTCTATTTTTTATGGATTTATAATAAGTCCCTATATTTGCATCGAGGTTTAGAAAAATTATATCAAACTGAAAATCTTCCCCATTAAAGACAAAGTCCCGACTAGATTGCGTTACTCTATAGATGGTGCGCATAATTCGCTTACTGGTGAATTTGTCAATTTTTATAAATTTAATATTAACAGGGGTCGTCAATCCGGGGGAGCTTAAAACAAATCGAACCCGATTATACCCGGGATTCTCGGTTACTAATTTGCGTATAACGTCGTCGAGAATTTTTCGAAAAATTCGAAAAAAATCTCGCGTTGGAATGTCTTCCAGATTTTTGAAAGCTATACGCAAATCGATTTGTTTACAATGCCACTTGCGACTCGTTTTGTCAATCTGTCGCTCAATTGTGTAGTACCGGTTTACCTGTGCGTGTTCCTCTCCTCCACTACCCTCCGAGTCGCTACCGCTGCCGCTGCTCGAACTCATTTTTTGAATCTCTATCAGAAATAATAAAAATTGGAACAAAATTTTTGGTTTGTAAATTTATTGTTAAATAGATACGTACTTTGCTTGGCGGCTGCTGAGCGGCTTCTGCGTCGTTCTTCACGTCGTCCACCAAGCGATGGAAAGCGTTAAGAAGTTTGATGGCGTCTTTGTTTTTAGCGTCAACGACTCTTTTTAGCCGCTTATGTCTACACTCCCACAGTTTGTCCGCCTGGGCGTCTTTTATGTCTTTAAATTTATATATACTGATATCTATGTAGAAATCCCCTTTTCGCGGGGGGATTTTAGTTTCGAAATATTGCCCGTCGCTTCTCAAGCGATAGGACCCCTCAACCCCGTTGACGCCGACAACGTGTTTCTGCAACACGTCCTGGACAAACTCCTCGTCGTCAGAATCGAGGAGGATCTCAACGGGGTCGGGTTTTACAAATTGACTCAGCGTTCGTTGACCGTTGCTGGATCCTTGTCGATTATTAGGAGAAGAAGGTGGAGATTCAAACATAGATTGAGACTCTTGGTACTTGTTCATGGCTGGATCGATTGTGAAAATCCAATACCCATGCTCGAGCTTTTATACCCAAAATCTCAGGGCCATTTTTTTTTAGAATACAGGCTTAGACATGGTTTTTTTTATTAAGAATTTAAAAAATATAATTATGTCTGATACGCTATTTTTAATTTGACCTAAAAAACATTTTTTTACTGTGGAGTTGGTACTAAAGATTATAGAAGACATTAGGATATCTATCTATATAAAAAATAACCTCTCTAGTTTAATATTAATATACATTTATTTAAATTTAAATCATGTTAAAAAACAATTTCCGTCCCTCCCAAAGTAATTAGTTTTAACCTTCACTAATAAATTGTTTTTCTTATATAAAGCGATCTCGTGAGAATTATTCAAATTATTCGAAACACGCCTAAACAAGTTTTTGCATACGAATAATATTTGTCCCCTTAGGCATTTATCAAAGTAACTTCTTTTTAACCTTCGCTAAAGGGTTTTTTTTTATATAACACGATCTCGTTTGAATTATTTAAAACACACCTAGACAACTTTTTTGCATACGAAAAAAAACTTAGACCTCGGAGAGATTTTGTAATTTTATACCTATATATCTAATTAACTTTTTGGCTATTTATTAAATTTTAAAAATCTTGAAAGTATTGGCTAGACACTATTAGATTTGACCTCGCTAATTTTGTATATAAGCCCCGTGTTTCAAAATGAAAGTTATCAGTTGTTTAACTTCTGTTTCTGAAACACCAGTCCCAAAAACTTTAAGATGTCTTTCTCTACCGCTCCTCGTTTGCCCTGCCTGCCCGTGATTAAAATCCATCCGGCAGCGCTTACTCCCCGTCGTGCCACCCCCCAGTCGGCCGGACTGGACTTATATTGTCCAGTGGATACCGTAATCGACCCTCACGGTATCAAAATCGTGTCGACTGGGTTAGGCGTGATGCTGCCCGAGAACAGCTACGGCCGCCTTGTTGGCCGTAGCAGCTTAACAGCCCAAGGGCTGTTTGTCGCCGAGGGGACGATAGGTATGTTTATTAGTTATTTTATAGTGCGTAAAAGTATAATAATTCTTAACACTAATAGACGCCGACTATCGGGGACCCATAAAAGTCGTCGTCGCAAATGTCGGGGAAACCCCCTACGTTGTCAAGCGGGGTGATCGTTTCGCCCAATTGATCGTGACGCCGGTTATATTGCTAAGACCGGTGGAAACGGCGGTAAATATTTTCAATTTTTTAATTTAAGTTTTAACATGTGACACATTTTTTAATTTAGAATTCAACTTGTAACATGTTTTTATGTTGTTTCTAGACTTTGACCCCGACGGCACGCGGCAGTGGGGGGTTTGGGTCGACCGGTGTTTAATCTTTTTAAATGGTGGTGGGTTTTTCATATAAATATTTGTTATTGTATATATTATATTGTTTGTTATTAAAAAATCTTTATTTCTATATTTGTTATTCTTGTCAGACTTATAATTATAGGCTTATTTTCTAACTCCACCTTAATTAACCTATCCAATGATATTATCTCTTTACTTACGCTCCGCCTAATGTGACAAATAGGATCCAATTAAAACTGCCTCTTACCTCTCTAGTTTGTTACATATAGCACGTACTAGCAATTTAAATATCATTTGCTATCATAGCCCTCGCAATATGTTGTGCCTCATTTTCTTTTTTGTTTACGGGTTAATAGTCAACGTTTTGTTAACTCTTTACGAAATTGAACGGCGAAACAGAAAACAATTAGAAAATAAGCCCAAACGTCCCTCCGCCGATTGCACTTCCGAGTCAAATAACGATACAGGGTCAACGTGAAAAATGAACTCTTTAAAACATGTTTGTTTATCCTTGTTGGTTGTTGATTATTTTGTAATATATATTCTGTATTTATTTATCACCCATATCTGTACATCTTATAAAAAGTAAATATTTGATGTCTTAAAATCTGTGTTTTTATTAACTTTAGGCTTACAGAGAAAAAAGGGTAACACCCAATGTTAGCAAGCCAGGGATGACGTCAAGGTTGACTATAGTTTTAGTTTTAGTTTAAGTTAAGAAGATGATGTCATGGGAGGGATGAAACTAACAGCTCGGGCTAGTCTAGACTTGTCTGAAAAGTTTGGTTTGAGTCTGGTGGATGGGGAGAGGGCGGCCATCTTGGGGTGGCGGCCATCTTGGATCTCTGCGAATCTAGGTAGTCCCTACTACTAACTCGGGTTTGAACCAAGGACCTCTCGATCAGCAGTCGAATGCTCTACCACTGAGCTATTCCCCTTGCTCCTGGCCGTAATGTCGTTTTAAATAAAATAAACTGAATGATCCGTGCTGTTACAGGGGGAACTCGGGTTTGAACCAAGGACCTTTCGATCTGCAGTCGAATGCGAGCTATCCCTCCTTGTTCCTAGCCGTAATGTCTGTTAAACTAAAATAAAAGGAATGGTCAGTGCTGTTACAGGGGGAACTCGGGTTTGAACCAAGGACCTCTCGATCTACAGTCGAATGCGAGTTATCCCTCCTTGTTCCTAGCCGTAATGTCGATTTAACTAAAATAAAGGGAATAATCCGTGCTGTTACAGGGGGAACTCGGGTTTGAACCAAGGATCTCTCGTTCTGTAGTCGAATGCTCTACCACTGAGCTATCCCCCTTGTTCATAGTCGTAATGTCGATTTAAATAAAATAAACGGAATGATCCGTGCTGTTACAGGGGGAACTCGGGTTTGAACCAAGGATCTCTCGATCTGCAGTCGAATGCTCTACCACTGAGCTCTTCCCCCTTGTTCAGAGCCGTAATGTCGATTTAACTAAAATAAATGGAATGATCCGTGCTGTTACAGGGGGAACTCGGGTTTGAACCAAGGACCTCTCAATCTGCAGTCGAATGCGAGTTATCCCTCCTTGTTCCTAGCCGTAATGTCGATTTAACTAAAATAATTGGAATGATCCGTGCTGTTACAGGGGGAACTCGGGTTTGAACCAAGGACCTTTCGATCTGCAGTCGAATGCGAGCTATCCCTCCTTGTTCCTAACCGTAATGTCGATTTAACTAAAATAAACGGAATGATCCGTGCTGTTACAGGGGGAACTCGGGTTTGAACCAAGGACCTCTCGATCTGCAGTCGAATGCTCTACCACTGAGCTATTCCCCTTGCTCCTGGCCGTAATGTCGTTTTAAATAAAATAAACTGAATGATCCGTGCTGTTACAGGGGGAACTCGGGTTTGAACCAAGGACCTTTCGATCTGCAGTCGAATGCGAGCTATCCCTCCTTGTTTCTAGCCGTAATGTCTGTTTAACTAAAATAGAAGGAATGATCAGTGCTGTTACAGGGGGAACTCGGGTTTGAACCAAGGACCTCTCGATCTACAGTCGAATGCGAGTTATCCCTCCTTGTTCCTAGCCGTAATGTCGATTTAACTAAAATAAAGGGAATAATCCGTGCTGTTACAGGGGGTACTCGGGTTTGAACCAAGGACCTCTCGATCTGCAGTCGAATGCTCTACCACTGAGCTATTCCCCCTTGTTCAAGGCCGTAATGTCGATTTAACTAAAATAAACGGATGGATCCGTGCTGTTACAGGGGGAAGTCGGGTTTGAACCAAGGACCTCTCGATCTGCAGTCGAATGCTCTACCACTAAGCTATTCCCCCTTGTTCAAGGCCGTAATGTCGATTTAACTAACATAAACGGAATGATCCGTGCTGTTACAGGGGGAACTCGGGTTTGAACCAAGGACCTCTCGATCTGCAGTCGAATGCTCTACCACTGAGCTATTCCCCCTTGTTCAAGGCCGTAATGTCGATTTAACTAAAATAAACGGAATGATCCGTGCTGTTACAGGGGGAACTCGGGTTTGAACCAAGGACCTCTCGATCTGCAGTCGAACGCTCTACCACTGAGCTATTCCCCCTTGTTCAAGGCCGTAATGTCGATTTAACTAAAATAAACGGAATGATCCGTGCTGTTACAGGGGGAACTCGGGTTTGAACCAAGGACCTCTCGATCTGCAGTCGAACGCTCTACCACTGAGCTATTCCCCCTTGTTCAAGGCCGTAATGTCGATTTAACTAAAATAAAAGGAATGATCCGTGCTGTTACAGGGGGAACTCGGGTTTGAACCAAGGACCTCTCGATCTGCAGTCGAATGCTCTACCACTGAGCTATTCCCCTTGCTCCTGGCGGTAATGTCGTTTTAAATAAAATAAACTGAATGATCCGTGCTGTTACAAGGGGAACTCGGGTTTGAACCAAGGACCTTTCGATCTGCAGTCGAATGCGAGCTATCCCTCCTTGTTCCTAGCCGTAATGTCTGTTAAACTAAAATAAAAGGAATGATCAGTGCTGTTACAGGGGGAACTCGGGTTTGAACCAAGGACCTCTCGATCTGCAGTCGAATGCTCTACCACTGAGCTATTCCCCTTGTTCAAGGCCGTAATGTTGATTTAACTAAAATAAACGGAATGATCCGTGCTGTTACAGGGGGAACTCGGGTTTGAACCAAGGACCTCTCGAACTGCAGTCGAATGCTCTACCACTGAGCTATTCCCCTTGTTCATAGCCGTAATGTCGTTCTAAATAAAATAAACTGAATGATCCGTGCTGTTACAGGGGGAACTCGGGTTTCAAACAAGGACCTTTCGATCTGCAGTCGAATGCGAGTTATCCCTCCTTGTTCCTAGCCGTAATGTCGATTTAACTAAAATAAATGGAATGATCCGTGCTGTTACAGGGGGAACTCGGGTTTAAACCCAGAACCTCTCGATCTGCAGTCGAATGCGAGCTATCCCTCCTTGTTCCTAGCCGTAATGTCGATTTAACTAAAATAAACGGAATAATCCGTGCTGTTACAGGGTGAACTCGGGTTTGAACCAAGGACCTCTCGATGTGCAGTCGAATGCTCTACCACTGAGCTATTCCCCCTTGTTCAAGGCCGTAATGTCGATTTACCTAAAATAAACGGAATGATCCGTGCTGTTACAGGGGGAACTCGGGTTTGAACCAAGGACCTTTCGATCTGCAGTCGAATGCGAGCTATCCCTCCTTGTTCCTAGCCGTAATGTCGATTTAACTAAAATAAAAGGAATGATCAGTGCTGTTACAGGGGGAACTCGGGTTTGAACCAAGGATCTCTCGTTCTGTAGCCGAATGCTCTACCACTGAGCTATCCCCCTTGTTCATAGTCGTAATGTCGATTTAAATAAAATAAACGGAATGATCCGTGCTGTTACAGGGGGAACTCGGGTTTGAACCAAGGATCTCTCGATCTGCAGTCGAATGCTCTACCACTGAGCTCTTCCCCCTTGTTCAGAGCCGTAATGTCGATTTAACTAAAATAAACGGAATGATCCGTGCTGTTACAGGGGGAACTCGGGTTTGAACCAAGGACCTCTCGATCTGCAGTCGAATGCTCTACCACTGAGCTATTCCCCTTGCTCCTGGCCGTAATGTCGTTTTAAATAAAATAAACTGAATGATCCGTGCTGTTACAGGGGGAACTCGGGTTTGAACCAAGGACCTTTCGATCTGCAGTCGAATGCGAGCTATCCCTCCTTGTTTCTAGCCGTAATGTCTGTTTAACTAAAATAGAAGGAATGATCAGTGCTGTTACAGGGGGAACTCGGGTTTGAACCAAGGACCTCTCGATCTACAGTCGAATGCGAGTTATCCCTCCTTGTTCCTAGCCGTAATGTCGATTTAACTAAAATAAAGGGAATAATCCGTGCTGTTACAGGGGGTACTCGGGTTTGAACCAAGGACCTCTCGATCTGCAGTCGAATGCTCTACCACTGAGCTATTCCCCCTTGTTCAAGGCCGTAATGTCGATTTAACTAAAATAAACGGATGGATCCGTGCTGTTACAGGGGGAAGTCGGGTTTGAACCAAGGACCTCTCGATCTGCAGTCGAATGCTCTACCACTAAGCTATTCCCCCTTGTTCAAGGCCGTAATGTCGATTTAACTAACATAAACGGAATGATCCGTGCTGTTACAGGGGGAACTCGGGTTTGAACCAAGGACCTCTCGATCTGCAGTCGAATGCTCTACCACTGAGCTATTCCCCCTTGTTCAAGGCCGTAATGTCGATTTAACTAAAATAAACGGAATGATCCGTGCTGTTACAGGGGGAACTCGGGTTTGAACCAAGGACCTCTCGATCTGCAGTCGAACGCTCTACCACTGAGCTATTCCCCCTTGTTCAAGGCCGTAATGTCGATTTAACTAAAATAAACGGAATGATCCGTGCTGTTACAGGGGGAACTCGGGTTTGAACCAAGGACCTCTCGATCTGCAGTCGAACGCTCTACCACTGAGCTATTCCCCCTTGTTCAAGGCCGTAATGTCGATTTAACTAAAATAAAAGGAATGATCCGTGCTGTTACAGGGGGAACTCGGGTTTGAACCAAGGACCTCTCGATCTGCAGTCGAATGCTCTACCACTGAGCTATTCCCCTTGCTCCTGGCGGTAATGTCGTTTTAAATAAAATAAACTGAATGATCCGTGCTGTTACAAGGGGAACTCGGGTTTGAACCAAGGACCTTTCGATCTGCAGTCGAATGCGAGCTATCCCTCCTTGTTCCTAGCCGTAATGTCTGTTAAACTAAAATAAAAGGAATGATCAGTGCTGTTACAGGGGGAACTCGGGTTTGAACCAAGGACCTCTCGATCTGCAGTCGAATGCTCTACCACTGAGCTATTCCCCTTGTTCAAGGCCGTAATGTTGATTTAACTAAAATAAACGGAATGATCCGTGCTGTTACAGGGGGAACTCGGGTTTGAACCAAGGACCTCTCGAACTGCAGTCGAATGCTCTACCACTGAGCTATTCCCCTTGTTCATAGCCGTAATGTCGTTCTAAATAAAATAAACTGAATGATCCGTGCTGTTACAGGGGGAACTCGGGTTTCAAACAAGGACCTTTCGATCTGCAGTCGAATGCGAGTTATCCCTCCTTGTTCCTAGCCGTAATGTCGATTTAACTAAAATAAATGGAATGATCCGTGCTGTTACAGGGGGAACTCGGGTTTAAACCCAGAACCTCTCGATCTGCAGTCGAATGCGAGCTATCCCTCCTTGTTCCTAGCCGTAATGTCGATTTAACTAAAATAAACGGAATAATCCGTGCTGTTACAGGGTGAACTCGGGTTTGAACCAAGGACCTCTCGATGTGCAGTCGAATGCTCTACCACTGAGCTATTCCCCCTTGTTCAAGGCCGTAATGTCGATTTACCTAAAATAAACGGAATGATCCGTGCTGTTACAGGGGGAACTCGGGTTTGAACCAAGGACCTTTCGATCTGCAGTCGAATGCGAGCTATCCCTCCTTGTTCCTAGCCGTAATGTCGATTTAACTAAAATAAAAGGAATGATCAGTGCTGTTACAGGGGGAACTCGGGTTTGAACCAAGGATCTCTCGTTCTGTAGCCGAATGCTCTACCACTGAGCTATCCCCCTTGTTCATAGTCGTAATGTCGATTTAAATAAAATAAACGGAATGATCCGTGCTGTTACAGGGGGAACTCGGGTTTGAACCAAGGATCTCTCGATCTGCAGTCGAATGCTCTACCACTGAGCTCTTCCCCCTTGTTCAGAGCCGTAATGTCGATTTAACTAAAATAAACGGAATGATCCGTGCTGTTACAGGGGGAACTCGGGTTTGAACCAAGGACCTCTCGATCTGCAGTCGAATGCGAGTTATCCCTCCTTGTTCCTAGCCGTAATGTCGATTTAACTAAAATAAACGGAATGATCAGTGCTGTTACAGGGGGAACTCCGGTTTGAACCAAGGACCTTTCGATCTGCAGTCGAATGCGAGTTGTCCCTCCTTGTTCCTAGCCGTAATGTCGATTTAACTAAAATAATTGGAATGATCCGTGCTGTTACAGGGGGAACTCGGGTTTGAACCAAGGACCTCTCGATCTGCAGTCGAATGCGAGTTATCCCTCCTTGTTCCTAGCCGTAATGTCGATTTAACTAAAATAATGGGAATAATCCGTGCTGTTACAGGGGGAACTCGGGTTTGAACCAAGGACCTCTCGATCTCAGTCTAATGCGAGTTATCCCTCCTTGTTCCTAGCCGTAATGTCGATTTAACTAAAATAAAGGGAATAATCCGTGCTGTTACAGGGGGAACTCGGGTTTGAACCAAGGACCTCTCGATCTGCAGTCGAATGCGAGTTATCCCTCCTTGTTCCTAGCCGTAATGTTGATTTAACTAAAATAAAGGGAATAATCCGTGCTGTTACAGGGGGAACTCGGGTTTGAACCAAGGACCTCTCGATCTGCAGTCGAATGCGAGTTATCCCTCCTTGTTCCTAGCCGTAATGTCGATTTAACTAAAATAAAGGGAATAATCCGTGCTGTTACAGGGGGAACTCGGGTTTGAACCAAGGACCTTTCGATCTGCAGTCGAATGCGAGCTATCCCTCCTTGTTCCTAACCGTAATGTCGATTTAACTAAAATAAACGGAATGATCCGTGCTGTTACAGGGGGAACTCGGGTTTGAACCAAGGACCTCTCGATCTGCAGTCGAACGCTCTACCACTGAGCTATTCCCCCTTGTTCAAGGCCGTAATGTCGATTTAACTAAAATAAACGGAATGATCCGTGCTGTTACAGGGGGAACTCGGGTTTGAACCAAGGACCTCTCGATCTGCAGTCGAATGCTCTACCACTGAGCTATTCCCCTTGCTCCTGGCCGTAATGTCGTTTTAAATAAAATAAACTGAATGATCCGTGCTGTTACAGGGGGAACTCGGGTTTGAACCAAGGACCTTTCGATCTGCAGTCGAATGCGAGCTATCCCTCCTTGTTCCTAGCCGTAATGTCTGTTAAACTAAAATAAAAGGAATGATCAGTGCTGTTACAGGTGGAACTCGGGTTTGAACCAAGGACCTCTCGATCTGCAGTCAAATGCTCTACCACTGAGCTATTCCCCCTTGTTCAAGGCCGTAATGTCGATTTAACTAAAATAAACGGAATGATCCGTGCTGTTACAGGGGGAAGTCGGGTTTGAACCAAGGACCTTTCGATCTGCAGTCGAATGCGAGCTATCCCTCCTTGTTCCTAGCCGTAATGTCTGTTAAACTAAAATAAAAGGAATGATCAGTGCTGTTACAGGGGGAACTCGGGTTTGAACCAAGGACCTCTCGATCTACAGTCGAATGCGAGTTATCCCTCCTTGTTCCTAGCCGTAATGTCGATTTAACTAAAATAAAGGGAATAATCCGTGCTGTTACAGGGGGTACTCGGGTTTGAACCAAGGACCTCTCGATCTGCAGTCGAATGCTCTACCACTGAGCTATTCCCCCTTGTTCAAGGCCGTAATGTCGATTTAACTAAAATAAACGGAATGATCCGTGCTGTTACAGGGGGAAGTCGGGTTTGAACCAAGGACCTCTCGATCTGCAGTCGAATGCTCTACCACTAAGCTATTCCCCCTTGTTCAAGGCCGTAATGTCGATTTAACTAAAATAAACGGAATGATCCGTGCTGTTACAGGGGGAACTCGGGTTTGAACCAAGGACCTCTCGATCTGCAGTCGAATGCTCTACCACTGAGCTATTCCCCCTTGTTCAAAGCCGTAATGTCGATTTAACTAAAATAAACGGAATGATCCGTGCTGTTACAGGGGGAACTCGGGTTTGAACCAAGGACCTCTCGATCTGCAGTCGAATGCGAGTTATCCCTCCTTGTTCCTAGCCGTAATGTCGATTTAACTAAAATAAAGGGAATAATCCGTGCTGTTACAGGGGGAACTCGGGTTTGAACCAAGGACCTCTCGATCTGCAGTCGAACGCTCTACCACTGAGCTATTCCCCCTTGTTCAAGGCCGTAATGTCGATTTAACTAAAATAAACGGAATGATCCGTGCTGTTACAGGGGGAACTCGGGTTTGAACCAAGGACCTCTCGATCTGCAGTCGAATGCTCTACCACTGAGCTATTCCCCTTGCTCCTGGTCGTAATGTCGTTTTAAATAAAATAAACTGAATGATCCGTGCTGTTACAGGGGAAACTCGGGTTTGAACCAAGGACCTTTCGATCTGCAGTCGAATGCGAGCTATCCCTCCTTGTTCCTAGCCGTAATGTCTGTTAAACTAAAATAAAAGGAATGATCAGTGCTGTTACAGGGGGAACTCGGGTTTGAACCAAGGACCTCTCGATCTGCAGTCGAATGCTCTACCACTGAGCTATTCCCCTTGTTCAAGGCCGTAATGTTGATTTAACTAAAATAAACGGAATGATCCGTGCTGTTACAGGGGGAACTCGGGTTTGAACCAAGGACCTCTCCATCTGCAGTCGAATGCTCTACCACTGAGCTATTCCCCTTGTTCATAACCGTAATGTCGTTTTAAATAAAATAAACTGAATGATCCGTGCTTTTACAGGGGGAACTCGGGTTTGAAACAAGGACCTTTCGATCTGCAGTCGAATGCGAGTTATCCCTCCTTGTTCCTAGCCGTAATGTCGATTTAACTAAAATAAATGGAATGATCCGTGCTGTTACAGGGGGAACTCGGGTTTAAACCCAGAACCTCTCGATCTGCAGTCGAATGCGAGCTATCCCTCCTTGTTCCTAGCCGTAATGTCGATTTAACTAAAATAAACGGAATAATCCGTGCTGTTACAGGGTGAACTCGGGTTTGAACCAAGGACCTCTCGATCTGCAGTCGAATGCTCTACAACTGAGCTATTCCCCCTTGTTCAAGGCCGTAATGTCGATTTACCTAAAATAAACGGAATGATCCGTGCTGTTACAGGGGGAACTCGGGTTTGAACCAAGGACCTTTCGATCTGCAGTCGAATGCGAGCTATCCCTCCTTGTTCCTAGCCGTAATGTCGATTTAAGTAAAATAAAAGGAATGATCAGTGCTGTTACAGGGGGAACTCGGGTTTGAACCAAGGATCTCTCGTTCTGTAGTCGAATGCTCTACCACTGAGCTATCCCCCTTGTTCAGAGCCGTAATGTCGATTTAACTAAAATAAACGGAATGATCCGTGCTGTTACAGGGAGAACTCGGGTTTGAACCAAGGACCTTTCGATCTGCAGTCGAATGCGAGCTATCCCTCCTTGTTCCTAACCGTAATGTCGATTTAACTAAAATAAACGGAATGATCCGTGCTGTTACAGGGGGAACTCGGGTTTGAACCAAGGACCTTTCGATCTGCAGTCGAATGCGAGCTATCCCTCCTTGTTCCTAACCGTAATGTCGATTTAACTAAAATAAACGGAATGATCCGTGCTGTTACAGGGGGAACTCGGGTTTGAACCAAGGACCTCTCGATCAGCAGTCGAATGCTCTACCACTGAGCTATTCCCCTTGCTCCTGGCCGTAATGTCGTTTTAAATAAAATAAACTGAATGATCCGTGCTGTTACAGGGGGAACTCGGGTTTGAACCAAGGACCTTTCGATCTGCAGTCGAATGCGAGCTATCCATCCTTGTTCCTAGCCGTAATGTCTGTTAAACTAAAATAAAAGGAATGATCAGTGCTGTTACAGGGGGAACTCGGGTTTGAACCAAGGACCTCTCGATCTACAGTCGAATGCGAGTTATCCCTCCTTGTTCCTAGCCGTAATGTCGATTTAACTAAAATAAAGGGAATAATCCGTGCTGTTACAGGGGGTACTCGGGTTTGAACCAAGGACCTCTCGATCTGCAGACGAATGCTCTACCACTGAGCTATTCCCCCTTGTTCAACGCCGTAATGTCGATTTAACTAAAATAAACGGAATGATCCGTGCTGTTACAGGGGGAACTCGGGTTTGAACCAAGGATCTCTCGTTCTGTAGTCGAATGCTCTACCACTGAGCTATCCCCCTTGTTCATAGTCGTAATGTCGATTTAAATAAAATAAACGGAATGATCCGTGCTGTTACAGGGGGAACTCGGGTTTGAACCAAGGATCTCTCGATCTGCAGTCGAATGCTCTACCACTGAGCTCTTCCCCCTTGTTCAGAGCCGTAATGTCGATTTAACTAAAATAAACGGAATGATCCGTGCTGTTACAGGGGGAACTCGGGTTTGAACCAAGGACCTTTCGATCTGCAGTCGAATGCGAGCTATCCCTCCTTGTTCCTAACCGTAATGTCGATTTAACTAAAATAAACGGAATGATCCGTGCTGTTACAGGGGGAACTCGGGTTTGAACCAAGGAC
Source organism: Phalangium opilio (assembly GCF_054372755.1). Classification (NCBI taxonomy): domain Eukaryota; kingdom Metazoa; phylum Arthropoda; class Arachnida; order Opiliones; family Phalangiidae; genus Phalangium; species Phalangium opilio. The sequence goes on from NW_028324241.1 coordinate 1,951,544, forward strand.
CTCTCGATCAGCAGTCGAATGCTCTACCACTGAGCTATTCCCCTTGCTCCTGGCCGTAATGTCGTTTTAAATAAAATAAACTGAATGATCCGTGCTGTTACAGGGGGAACTCGGGTTTGAACCAAGGACCTTTCGATCTGCAGTCGAATGCGAGCTATCCATCCTTGTTCCTAGCCGTAATGTCTGTTAAACTAAAATAAAAGGAATGATCAGTGCTGTTACAGGGGGAACTCGGGTTTGAACCAAGGACCTCTCGATCTACAGTCGAATGCGAGTTATCCCTCCTTGTTCCTAGCCGTAATGTCGATTTAACTAAAATAAAGGGAATAATCCGTGCTGTTACAGGGGGTACTCGGGTTTGAACCAAGGACCTCTCGATCTGCAGTCGAATGCTCTACCACTGAGCTATTCCCCCTTGTTCAAGGCCGTAATGTCGATTTAACTAAAATAAACGGAATGATCCGTGCTGTTACAGGGGGAACTCGGGTTTGAACCAAGGATCTCTCGTTCTGTAGTCGAATGCTCTACCACTGAGCTATCCCCCTTGTTCATAGTCGTAATGTCGATTTAAATAAAATAAACGGAATGATCCGTGCTGTTACAGGGGGAACTCGGGTTTGAACCAAGGATCTCTCGATCTGCAGTCGAATGCTCTACCACTGAGCTCTTCCCCCTTGTTCAGAGCCGTAATGTCGATTTAACTAAAATAAACGGAATGTGCCGTGCTGTTACAGGGGGAACTCGGGTTTGAACCAAGGACCTTTCGATCTGCAGTCGAATGCGAGCTATCCCTCCTTGTTCCTAACCGTAATGTCGATTTAACTAAAATAAACGGAATGATCCGTGCTGTTACAGGGGGAACTCGGGTTTGAACCAAGGACCTCTCGATCTGCAGTCGAATGCTCTACCACTGAGCTATTCCCCTTGCTCCTGGCCGTAATGTCGTTTTAAATAAAATAAACTGAATGATCCGTGCTGTTACAGGGGGAACTCGGGTTTGAACCAAGGACCTTTCGATCTGCAGTCGAATGCGAGCTAAATCTCCTTGTTCCTAGCCGTAATGTCGATTTAACTTAAATAAAAGGAATGATCAGTGCTGTTACAGGGGGAACTCGGGTTTGAACCAAGGATCTCTCCTTGTGGGGGTTTTACTGAATATCTAAAGGTCTCATGTAGCTGGTTCGTAATCAGTAGCCGCGTAGTTGTTATAAGCGAATAAACAGACTTATTTTGATGAAACGAAATAAAAAACTTATTTATTGATAAACGGAATTAATTAAATAAAACACTTTACTAAGTTATAAACGCCAAAGGGGGGTTAAACTGATTTTTAACATATTGCGGTGATAGCGAGCGTTTTAGGGTTAGCGTTCGGCTAAAAGCGAGGGGCCGAAGGGGTTACTAACGAAAAATCGGACTAGGGGGTCCGAAAGCGAAGCGTGTATCCTTAGCGAGATACCAAAAAACGACTGACTCTTTTTTCTTCTCGAGTCCTAGCTCTCTCCTTTTTTCAGGGTGGTCTAAAGGGCTTAGGTAGAAAGGGGCATAGGTAAGCTTACAGTGCAGTTTCGGGGGGTGTTTGGTGACGTCTTTCTACACGTTTCAGTGACGTCTTGGGTTTTTTGGGCTCTTTGGCGTAAACAACGTAGTCTTACAAATTTTTGAGTACAGAGAAAATGAAATTGGCAGCAGGCCATAACTAAAGGTGGCAGAAGGCCATAACTAAAAGTTTAAACTAAAAAAAGGGTTCATAATGTGAAGTTGCGATTTCACAGGCTCCCCCGCGATTGAACTTTTGTTCAATCCAAAAAGTCTCTTATTGTTTTAAAGTTTTCGGTGTCAAATTTCTAAACGATATAGAAGCTGAATAGGTCTTCTAAGCTTGGTTCCACCTCAGATTAATAACCCCTGGATATGAAAGGAAATAGGGAGGCATACTTGAATAGGGCATCGGCATCTCTAGCGCCCCTATAGTCAAAACTTGGAAACAAGTTACCCCAAACAGACTCGTGTGCTACTCCATGCTTTTTAAGCCTCGGCTACTTTTTATCCGCGGTTCCCGTTTCTTTTTCTCTTCTCATCCCGGTACCTGGTCCGGAGGTTTTGGTCACTAAATTAGGTAGGCTTTTGGTTTTTTATTTATGTAAAAATTAGATTAAACTATAAATTTGATAAATCAAATGACAACTTTCGTAAGAACAGCGTTTGCTAGGCATTTTTTGAAAATATTTAATGTCTTCAACTTAACATCGAAGACACAAAAAAACCGTTTACGTTTACTAGGCCTTGCCGGTACAACCGTACAATTCATACTGCGTCGTCTGCATGGGGTGACAAAGTTCTACGTTTTGACGTCTGAGGGCGCCACATGGCGATACTATTTGAAAACGCCCGGTTTTGCTTGCCTTTCATATCCAGGGGTTATTAATCTGAGGTTCCACCAGATAGTCTCACCATACATGCTCGAACATTTCCGTCGCGTCCCGGAAATACTTCGTCTATTACACCTAGATCCCAGGTGAGACGAGGCTTCTTTTCTTCCCCGATGAGGACTACGTCTCCGGGTTTAATTGGCGTTGAAGGGTTGTTTTTTGTTCTATGATGGGCTGATCTGAGTTGCAGAAGGTATTCTGCTCTCCAGTGTTTCCATAATCCATCGATTATGGTTTGGCGATAACGTAGGCGTCGTGTCAGCTCCTTTCTACTTGCGGGAAGTTCGTTGATCTTAGGAAACGTTCGGGACGGTAGACTGGTCATCCTTGCGCCTAGGAGGAAATGGTTTGGGGTAATCGGTGCTGGCTCGTGGACATCCTCAGAGGTGAACGTGATTGGACGGGAGTTAATGCAGGCTTCCGCTTCCGTTAGAGTTGTGGCAATTTCGTCAAAGGATAGTTTAGCTCCTCCGATGGTTTTGCGTAAGGCGCTTTTGACTGATCCGACTAACCTCTCCCAAAATCCGCCCCACCATGCGGCGCGATCAGCGATGAACGTCCAGTGAATTTGTTGATTAGCGAAGTACCGCGAAATTTGAGGGCTAGCTAAGTTTTTCCATAAGTCATTAAGTTCCGTATTAGCGCGTTTAAAAGTCTTAGCGTTATCTGAGTAGAGGTGTTTTATCATACCACGACGCGAAACGAATCTTCGGAAGGCAAGTAGGAAAGTATCTGTAGTCATATCGGGCACGAGCTCCAGATGCACAGCTCGCGTGACGGCGCAGGTGAAGAGCGCGACGTAACATTTTTTCTCTTCTCGCGTGAAGAGTGGACCGGCGAAATCCAGCCCGCAACTTTCGAAAGCGGGTGTTTCGGTAGACCGAAACTCCGGCAGAGGAGCCATTACCGCGTCCGATGCTCGTACTTTGAAGTAATGGCAAATGTTGCAATTTTTAATTACTGAGCTAACGTATGCACGTGACTTGGTCACCCAGAACTTTTCCCGCAAAGCGGTGGTTGTTATTATTACTCCGGCGTGCATAACCTTTTCATGCGCGTTGATTACGAGAAGCTTTGTGAAAGGGTGTTTCGGCGCGAGAACCCAGGGGTGACGTTCCGCGTACGTCAGAACGCTTCCTTTCAAGCGTCCGTTTACCCGTAAAAGTCCGTCCGAGTCTAAGTACGGATGTAGAGTTAAGATTTTAGAATCATTTTGAATCTTCTGTTCTTTTGCGAGTAGCTCTACTTCCTGTTGAAACTGATCTTTCTGGGTATGGCGAATCCAGTAGATTTCGGCTTGGAGAATCTCATTAGCGGTTAGTTCTCCGCTGCGTCTTTGGTCTTTGAATCTCAAGTTCTGCTGGTAGCGTAGAATCCAGGCCGTGAGACGATAGAGCTTTGTCAAAGAGTTGAAAGCGTTGAGGTTTATCGGCGACTCTCTTGGCGGGCTCGTCACAGACAATGTGAGTGTGGTGGTTCGTAACTCGTCTAGGACGGGTTCGAAATCAGGTTCTGAGGGGGGATCGGTCTTTGAGCAGGTTTCAGTTTCGGTAAGCCAGCGTGGCCCATGCCACCAGAAGGAATCCTTGGCTAGTTCAGCCATGTTGCTTCCACGCGTTGGACGGTCAGCGGGATTTTCCGATCCTTTGCAATGATGCCAAAGTATGGGGTCAGAAACTGATTGGATTTCTCTTACGCGATTAGAGACGAATGGCTTCCAGCGGTCGGCCCTTCCTTTTATCCACCCCAGAGCGATTTTAGAGTCGCTCCACATCAAGGTCTTCTTGGGTTTGATTTTCAATTGAATCATCAGATGTTTGACCAGCTGCGCGGCAAGCAGGGCTCCCATTAATTCGAGGCGAGGGAGCGTCAGCTTTTTTAAGGGAGCTACGCGTGATTTTGACGTTACGAGTGTAGAAGCGTAGTGCCCCTCCTTGTTACGGTATTTGAAATACACTACGGCAGCGTAGGCCTTCGGGCTAGCGTCCGAAAAGCAATGTAGTTCCAGGCTTTCTGGATCGAGATCGACGGCTTCGTTAAAGTAGTGACGAGGAATGGCAATTTCCTGAAGATTTCTTAACTCGCAGCACCAGTCTTCAAAAATTCCGTTTTCTTCATCCGGGAGCTCCTCGTCCCAGGAGAGCCCCTTTTCCCAAAGTTGTTGGAAAAGTATCTTGGCTCGTACCGTGAAGGGCGAAATGAAGCCAAGCGGGTCAAAAACTTTTGCTACTGATTTCAGGACCCATCTTTTTGTGTTCTTCCGATCCTTAATGAAATCAAGCAGATCGTCAATGACAAAGGTAAATACGTCATTTACATTGTCCCAAGCGAGTCCAAGAACTTTGGTGGGTGCAAATGAAGTTTTAAGAGCGGGTGGCTTCGTTGTTAAGTTTTTAGCGGTCAAAATTTATTTTAGCTGGGGCGAATTAGTCTGCCATTTTGTCAGCGTCATGCTAGCTTCTTTTAATAATGTTATCGTTTCGGTGATTAGATCAAGAGCCTCCTTTTCTGAGTCTGCATTAGAGACCAGGTCGTCCACGTACATAGAATCGTTTAGTAGTTGACTTGCCTCAGGGTAGGCTTCTTTGTACTTCTGGGCATGTAAGCGGATGGTTGCGGCCAATAAAAAGGGACTTGACGTTGCCCCGAAGGGTACTCGTGTCATTCGATAGATGCTGAGATCTTGAGGTACGTACGGGTCATCGACATTTACCCACAAAAACCGTAGCGCGTCTCGATCCTCTGGTTGAATCTCTATTTGCAGGAAGGCTTTAGTAATGTCGGCAGTAAAGGCTACTTTCTTTTCGCGGAAGCGCAGTAAAATGTCCAATAACTCGGGGTTCAGATTGGGTCCTGCTTCTAGGCAGGAGTTGAGGCTTGATACTCCGAGAGCGTGTGATGACGCGTCGTTGACTATGCGTGTTCGGGTCGAGGTGCTAGCTTCTCTCGTGACGGAGCGGTGCGGGAAGTAATAAAGCGGGAAGCCAGTTTTCTTTGAAGGATCTACTCGTTCAGCGACTCCGGTGTCGAGTTGTTCTTTGATGATTGCGTTGTATTCTTGGAACCTAAAGGGATCTCCTCGAAGTTTGTTAAGTAGATTTAGGGTGCGTTTTTTCGCGACGGAAAAATTGTCTCCTAGCTGATGATCTCCTGACTTGAATGGTAACGCAACGGTATAGCGGCCGTTATTGAAACTTGTTGTTTTTGAGAACTTTCCGAGTATTTGCTTTCCCCTTTCTTCATCCTCGTCGGAGTCTTTGATTCCAAAAGATTCAATTTCCCAGAACTTGCGGAGCTGGTCGGAAACGGCGTCTTCTTCAGGGATAATGGTTGTGTTTACGTGCATGATAGTGATGGCATTAAGCCCAACACCAAGCGAAGCGACGGAAGCGGGTCCCTGAAGAGTCCAACCAAAAACTGTATCCATAGCGATGAGCGTGGGGCTTAACCTCTCGACTTTGCCGCTCGCAACAGCCCAGAGGTAGTTTGCTCCTATTAGAACCTCGATAGCGTAAGGTTCTTGAGTTCCAACTTCTACGGTAGCCGTGTCAGCCATCAGCAGATTCCTTTTTTGAAACTCTTTCGCGATCTCCAATCCAGGCACTGAGAAAACCGCTCCGCAGATAGTGGGCGTTTCGTAGGCTTCTAAGAGAACCTTACTCTCGGAGTTGTGACGGCTCACGAGTTCTATTTGTACTCTTCGTCTCAGTACTCTTTGCGGCGTTGAGTTTCCAAAATTATTTGTCTCCAGTACGTCTTCACTGATAATTGGTAGATTTAGCGCTCGCGAAACGCTTTCCTTTATAAAGGTCACGTGACTCCCAGTGTCAAGGAGACATCGGACATTTTTTCCTTCTTCCTTATTTGGACGTTTAGCAGTGGCTACGGCCGTCTGAAGGAAAACGTACGTCGAATCTTGTTTGGAGACACCAGCGGTCATTTGTGCTACTTGATTAACTGCTTCTGAGCTCGCTGGATTAGGGGGCGTGCGTTGGTCCTCGAGTTGGTCGCAAATGCTAGAGTGATGGCGTCCTTGGCATTTTTTGCACGTTTGATAGCGGGACGTGCAGTTTCTCGACGGGTGATTTTCCCGTAAACAGACGAAACAGCGTTTCCGTCTGAGTAGAACATCTTTCTTTTCTGGTACAGTTAGTTTAGTACATTGCGTGGTTGTATGCTCGCTTTGGGAGCAGTAAAGGCAAACCCTCTGATAGGCGTTAACAGAGAGGGCGGCTGCTCCGTGTAGCGGTTTCGGCTTGCGATTATCTCGTTGCGAATAAAATCTCTCTGGCGGTCTTCTTTCTTGAACTGCGTGTTTTCGATCAGATTCTGGCGCGGCTGATCTTGTGAGTGCTGAAGCACGTTCCCGGCTGGATATTTCTCGTTGTAAAAAATCCATTAGCTCGCTGATTTGTAGTGAATTAGCGTATTGCCGGCTAAAGGCGAGGGTAATATCTTCAGGGAGATATTGAGTGATTATAGGGCAGAGTAAACTTCCGTACGTTTGAACAACGATTTGCAGATCTTCCAGGCTTCTAATGTGAGTCATGCAGGTGTCATACAGTCTCCTTAATCCTTGAACGTCGTTAGATTTCTTTACCGCGGGAAGATGAAGTAGAGCGAACATGTGTTCATTTACAATAACTTCTTGTCGGCCAAACCGGTTTTGAAGGTTAATTATAGCGGAGTCGTAATTAGCGTCGGAAAGGCTTAAACCTTTCAATGAGAGTAAAGCTTCACCTTCTAGATATGATCGTAAGTTGGTGAATTTGTCAGTTTTTGACAGGGTCGGGTTGTTGTGAATGGCGCTTTGGTAATGTGCCCAGAAGTCTTGCCATTCCTCTATTAATCCCGAATAGCGGCGAATTTCCAATTTGGGAAGTCTCACGGTAGGAGTGGCGCCGTGTTGGAACGATGCTGTATAAGCGTTACCGACTTGAGCTTGAGAGATGACTGACGTGTTAGGTAGCCCCGTAGACTGTTGATTTTGGGGATTCGTAGCTACTGTAGGCGTGTTTGTTGCTCCGGTACCTGTATACGGTGAGCTTACCGTTGAAGATGAGGAACTTTGCGTCGATGTACTTGGGTTGGGCGTAGTTAAAACCGCCGCTGCGGCTGACGCGATTGCAGTTTGTTTGTTTAAATCTATAGCTTGGCGACCTCTAGCTTGGGTTACTATTAAATCGTCAATGTAATCGAGCGATTGCTGATGGTCTTTTTCGAGTTCATCTGCTGCGGTGAACAGCGGTTCCATAGCCTCATTGATATTTACAAGTACAAGTTCCTTACTTTGTAGAACATCCAGATATGCTTGTATAGCGGCGAAATCTGGATCATTTTTCTTTAGTTCGACTTCCAAATTGTTTTTGGCGCGTGTTGCCGATTGTTTCGTCGCAGTCCGTTTAGCTTTGAGTCGTGTAAGCTGATCCATCGCGAAAGTCTTTGTACTGCGCGTCACTAATTAATTCCCGGGTTTCCGGGTACCAAAATGTTACGTCCCTTGTGGGGGTTTTACTGAATATCTAAAGGTCTCATGTAGCTGGTTCGTAATCAGTAGCCGCGTAGTTGTTATAAGCGAATAAACAGACTTATTTTGATGAAACGAAATAAAAAACTTATTTATTGATAAACGGAATTAATTAAATAAAACACTTTACTAAGTTATAAACGCCAAAGGGGGGTTAAACTGATTTTTAACATATTGCGGTGATAGCGAGCGTTTTAGGGTTAGCGTTCGGCTAAAAGCGAGGGGCCGAAGGGGTTACTAACGAAAAATCGGACTAGGGGATCCGAAAGCGAAGCGTGTATCCTTAGCGAGATACCAAAAAACGACTGACTCTTTTTTCTTCTCGATTCCTAGCTCTCTCCTTTTTTCAGGGTGGTCTAAAGGGCTTAGGTAGAAAGGGGCATAGGTAAGCTTACAGTGCAGTTTCGGGGGGTGTTTGGTGACGTCTTTCTACACGTTTCAGTGACGTCTTGGGTTTTTTGGGCTCTTTGGCGTAAACAACGTAGTCTTACAAATTTTTGAGTACAGAGAAAATGAAATTGGCAGCAGGCCATAACTAAAGGTGGCAGAAGGCCATAACTAAAAGTTTAAACTAAAAAAAGGGTTCATAATGTGAAGTTGCGATTTCACAGCTATCCCTCCTTGTTCCTAGCCGTAATGTCTGTTAAACTAAAATAAAAGGAATGATCAGTGCTGTTACAGGGGGAACTCGGGTTTGAACCAAGGACCTCTCGATCTACAGTCGAACGCGAGTTATCCCTCCTTGTTCCTAGCCGTAATGTCGATTTAACTAAAATAAAGGGAATAATCCGTGCTGTTACAGGGGGTACTCGGGTTTGAACCAAGGACCTCTCGATCTGCAGTCGAATGCTCTACCACTGAGCTATTCCCCCTTGTTCAAGGCCGTAATGTCGATTTAACTAAAATAAGCGGAATGATCCGTGCTGTTACAGGGGGAAGTCGGGTTTGAACCAAGGACCTCTCGATCTGCAGTCGAATGCTCTACCACTAAGCTATCACCCCTTGTTCAAGGCCGTAATGTCGATTTAACTAAAATAAACGGAATGATCCGTGCTGTTACAGGGGGAACTCGGGTTTGAACCAAGGACCTCTCGATCTGCAGTCGAATGCTCTACCACTGAGCTATTCCCCCTTGTTCAAGGCCGTAATGTCGATTTAACTAAAATAAACGGAATGATCCGTGCTGTTACAGGGGGAACTCGGGTTTGAACCAAGGACCTCTCGATCTGCAGTCGAATGCGAGTTATCCCTCCTTGTTCCTAGCCGTAATGTCGATTTAACTAAAATAAAGGGAATAATCCGTGCTGTTACAGGGGGAACTCGGGTTTGAACCAAGGACCTCTCGATCTGCAGTCGAACGCTCTACCACTGAGCTATTCCCAATTGTTCAAGGCCGTAATGTCGATTTAACTAAAATAAACGGAATGATCCGTGCTGTTACAGGGGGAACTCGGGTTTGAACCAAGGACCTTTCGATCTGCAGTCGAATGCGAGCTATCCCTCCTTGTTCCTAGCCGTAATGTCTGTTAAACTAAAATAAAAGGAATGATCAGTGCTGTTACAGGGGGAACTCGGGTTTGAACCAAGGACCTCTCGATCTGCAGTCGAATGCTCTACCACTGAGCTATTCCCCTTGTTCATAGCCGTAATGTCGTTTTAAATAAAATAAACTGAATGATCCGTGCTGTTACAGGGGGAACTCGGGTTTGAAACAAGGACCTTTCGATCTGCAGTCGAATGCGAGCTATCCCTCCTTGTTCCTAGCCGTAATGTCTGTTAAACTAAAATAAAAGGAATGATCAGTGCTGTTACAGGGGGAACTCGGGTTTGAACCAAGGACCTCTCGATCTGCAGTCGAATGCTCTACCACTGAGCTATTCCCCTTGTTCATAGCCGTAATGTCGTTTTAAATAAAATAAACTGAATGATCCGTGCTGTTACAGGGGGAACTCGGGTTTGAAACAAGGACCTTTCGATCTGCAGTCGAATGCGAGTTATCCCTCGTTGTTCCTAGCCGTAATGTCGATTTAACTAAAATAAATGGAATGATCCGTGCTGTTACAGGGGGAACTCGGGTTTAAACCCAGAACCTCTCGATCTGCAGTCGAATGCGAGCTATCCCTCCTTATTCCTAGCCGTAATGTCGATTTACCTAAAATAAACGGAATGATCCGTGCTGTTACAGGGGGAACTCGGGTTTGAACCAAGGACCTTTCGATCTGCAGTCGAATGCGAGCTATCCCTCCTTGTTCCTAGCCGTAATGTCGATTTAACTAAAATAAAAGGAATGATCAGTGCTGTTACAGGAGGAACTCGGGTTTGAACCAAGGATCCCTCGTTCTGTAGTCGAATGCTCTACCACTGAGCTATCCCCCTTGTTCATAGTCGTAATGTCGATTTAAATAAAATAAACGGAATGATCCGTGCTGTTACAGGGGGAACTCGGGTTTGAACCAAGGATCTCTCGATCTGCAGTCGAATGCTCTACCACTGAGCTCTTCCCCCTTGTTCAGAGCCGTAATGTCGATTTAACTAAAATAAACGGAATGATCCGTGCTGTTACAGGGGGAACTCGGGTTTGAACCAAGGACCTTTCGATCTGCAGTCGAATGCGAGCTATCCCTCCTTGTTCCTAACCGTAATGTCGATTTAACTAAAATAAACGGAATGATCCGTGCTGTTACAGGGGGAACTCGGGTTTGAACCAAGGACCTCTCGATCTGCAGTCGAATGCGAGTTATCCCTCCTTGTTCCTAGCCGTAATGTCGATTTAACTAAAATAATTGGAATGATCCGTGCTGTTACAGGGGGAACTCGGGTTTGAACCAAGGACCTCTCGATCTACAGTCGAACGCGAGTTATCCCTCCTTGTTCCTAGCCGTAATGTCGATTTAACTAAAATAAAGGGAATAATCCGTGCTGTTACAGGGGGTACTCGGGTTTGAACCAAGGATCTCTCGATCTGCAGTCGAATGCTCTACCACTGAGCTATTCCCCCTTGTTCAAGGCCGTAATGTCGATTTAACTAAAATAAACGGAATGATCCGTGCTGTTACAGGGGGAAGTCGGGTTTGAACCAAGGACCTCTCGATCTGCAGTCGAATGCTCTACCACTGAGCTATTCCCCCTTGTTCAAGGCCGTAATGTCGATTTAACTAAAATAAACGGAATGATCCGTGCTGTTACAGGGGGAACTCTGGATTGAACCAAGGACCTCTCGATCTGCAGTCGAATGCGAGTTATCCCTCCTTGTTCCTAGCCGTAATGTCGATTTAACTAAAATAAAGGGAATAATCCGTGCTGTTACAGGGGGAACTCGGGTTTGAACCAAGGACCTCTCGATCTGCAGTCGAACGCTCTACCACTGAGCTATTCCCCCTTGTTCAAGGCCGTAATGTCGATTTAACTAAAATAAACGGAATGATGCGTGCTATTACAGGGGGAACTCGGGTTTGAACCAAAGACCTCTCGATCTCAGTCGAATGCTCTACCACTGAGCTATTCCCCTTTGTTCCTCGCCGTAATGTCGATTTAACTAAAATAAAAAGAATGATCAGTGCTGTTACAGGGGGAACTCGGTTTGAACCAAGGACCTCTCGATCTGCAATCGAATGCTCTACCACTTAACTATTCGCCCTTGTTAAAGGCCGTTATGTCGATTTAACTAAAATAAACGGAATGATCCGTGCTACTACAGGGAGAACTCGGGTTTGAATTAAGAACCTCTCGATCTGCAGTCGAATGCTCTACCACTGAGCTATTCCCCCTTGTTCAAGGCCCCAAAGTCGTTTTAACTAAAATAAACGGAATGATCCGTGCTGTTACAGGGGGAACTCGGGTTTGAACCAAGGACCTCTCGATCTGCAGTCGAATGCTCTACCACTGAGCTATTCCCCCTTGTTCAAGGCCGTAATGTCGATTTAACTAAAATAAACGGAATGATCCGTGCTGTTACAGGGGGAACTCGGGTTTGAACCAAGGACCTCTCGATCTGCAGTCGAATGCTCTACCACTGAGCTATTCCCCCTTGTTCAAGGCCGTAATGTCGATTTAACTAAAATAAACGGAATGATCCGTGCTGTTACAGGGGGAACTCGGGTTTGAACCAAGGACCTCTCGATCTGCAGTCGAATGCGAGTTATCCCTCCTTGTTCCTAGCCGTAATGTCGATTTAACTAAAATAAATGGAATGATCCGTGCTGTTACAGGGGGAACTCGGGTTTAAACCCAGAACCTCTCGATCTGCAGTCGAATGCGAGCTATCCCTCCTTATTCCTAGCCGTAATGTCGATTTACCTAAAATAAACGGAATGATCCGTGCTGTTACAGGGGGAACTCGGGTTTGAACCAAGGACCTTTCGATCTGCAGTCAAATGCGAGCTATCCCTCCTTGTTCCTAGCCGTAATGTCGATTTAACTAAAATAAAAGGAATGATCAGTGCTGTTACAGGAGGAACTCGGGTTTGAACCAAGGATCCCTCGTTCTGTAGTCGAATGCTCTACCACTGAGCTATCCCCCTTGTTCATAGTCGTAATGTCGATTTAAATAAAATAAACGGAATGATCCGTGCTGTTACAGGGGGAACTCGGGTTTGAACCAAGGATCTCTCGATCTGCAGTCGAATGCTCTACCACTGAGCTCTTCCCCCTTGTTCAGAGCCGTAATGTCGATTTAACTAAAATAAACGGAATGATCCGTGCTGTTACAGGGGGAACTCGGGTTTGAACCAAGGACCTTTCGATCTGCAGTCGAATGCGAGCTATCCCTCCTTGTTCCTAACCGTAATGTCGATTTAACTAAAATAAACGGAATGATCCGTGCTGTTACAGGGGGAACTCGGGTTTGAACCAAGGACCTCTCGATCTGCAGTCGAATGCGAGTTATCCCTCCTTGTTCCTAGCCGTAATGTCGATTTAACTAAAATAATTGGAATGATCCGTGCTGTTACAGGGGGAACTCGGGTTTGAACCAAGGACCTCTCGATCTACAGTCGAACGCGAGTTATCCCTCCTTGTTCCTAGCCGTAATGTCGATTTAACTAAAATAAAGGGAATAATCCGTGCTGTTACAGGGGGAACTCGGGTTTGAACCAAGGACCTCTCGATCTGCAGTCGAATGCTCTACCACTGAGCTATTCCCCCTTGTTCAAGGCCGTAATGTCGATTTAACTAAAATAAACGGAATGATCCGTGCTGTTACAGGGGGAACTCGGTTTTGAACCAAGGACCTCTCGATCTGCAGTCGAATGCGAGTTATCCCTCCTTGTTCCTAGCCGTAATGTCGATTAACCTAAAATAAAGGTAATAATCCGTGCTGTTACAGGGGGAACTCGGGTTTGAACCAAGGACCTCTCGATCTGCAGTCGAATGCTCTACCACTGAGCTATTCCCCCTTGTTCAAGGCCGTAATGTCGATTTAACTAAAATAAACGGAATGATCCGTGCTGTTACAGGGGGAACTCGGGTTTGAACCAAGGACCTCTCGATCTGCAGTCGAATACGAGTTATCCCTCCTTGTTCCTAGCCGTAATGTCGATTTAACTAAAATAAAGGGAATAATCCGTGCTGTTACAGGGGGAACCTGGGTTTGAACCAAGGACCTCTCGATCCGCAGTCGAATGTTCTACCACTGAGCTATTCCCCCCTTGTTCAAGGCCGTAATGTCGATTTAACTAAAATAAACGGAATGATCCGTGCTGTTACAGGGGGAACTCGGGTTTGAAACAAGGACCTTTCGATCTGCAGTCGAATGCGAGTTATCCCTCCTTGTTCCTAGCCGTAATGTCGATTTAACTAAAATAATTGGAATGATCCGTGCTGTTACAGGGGGAACTCGGGTTTAAACCCAGAACCTCTCGATCTGCAGTCGAATGCGAGCTAACCCTCAATGTTCCTAGCCGTAATGTCGATTTACCTAAAATAAACGGAATGATCCGTGCTGTTACAGGGGGAACTCGGGTTTGAACCAAGGACCTCTCGATCTGCAGTCGAATGCTCTACCACTGAGCTATTCCCCCTTGTCCAAGGCCGTAATGTCGATTTAACTAAAATAAACGGAATGATCCGTGCTGTTACAGGGGGAACTCGGGTTTGAACCAAGGACATTTCGATCTGCAGTCGAATGCGAGTTATCCCTCCTTGTTCATAGCCGTACTGTCGATTTAACTAAAATAAACGGAATAATCCGTGCTGTTACAGGGGGAACTCGGGTTTGAACCAAGAACCTCTCGATCTGCAGTCGAATGCGAGCTATCCCTCCTTGTTCCTAGCCGTAATGTCGATTTAACTAAAATAAAAAGAATGATCAGTGCTGTTACAGGGGGAACTCGGGTTTGAACCAAGGACCTCTCGATCTGTAGGCGAATGCTCTACCACTGAGCTATACCCCTTGTTCATAGCCAAAATGTCGATTTAAATAAAATAAACGGAATGATCCGTGTTGTTACAGGGGGAACTCGGGTTTGAACCAAGGACCTCTCGATCTGCAGTCGAATGCTCTACCACTGAGCTATTCCCCCTTGTTCAAGGCCGTAATGTCGATTTAACTAAAATAAACGGAATGATCCGTGCTGTTACAGGGGGAACTCGGGTTTGAACCAAGGACCTCTCGATCTGCAGTCGAATACGAGTTATCCCTCCTTGTTCCTAGCCGTAATGTCGATTTAACTAAAATAAAGGGAATAATCCGTGCTGTTACAGGGGGAACCTGGGTTTGAACCAAGGACCTCTCGATCCGCAGTCGAATGTTCTACCACTGAGCTATTCCCCCCTTGTTCAAGGCCGTAATGTCGATTTAACTAAAATAAACGGAATGATCCGTGCTGTTACAGGGGGAACTCGGGTTTGAAACAAGGACCTTTCGATCTGCAGTCGAATGCGAGTTATCCCTCCTTGTTCCTAGCCGTAATGTCGATTTAACTAAAATAATTGGAATGATCCGTGCTGTTACAGGGGGAACTCGGGTTTAAACCCAGAACCTCTCGATCTGCAGTCGAATGCGAGCTAACCCTCAATGTTCCTAGCCGTAATGTCGATTTACCTAAAATAAAGGGAATAATCCGTGCTGTTACAGGGGGTACTCGGGTTTGAACCAAGGACCTCTCGATCTGCAGTCGAATGCTCTACCACTGAGCTATTCCCCCTTGTTCAAGGCCGTAATGTCGATTTAACTAAAATAAGCGGAATGATCCGTGCTGTTACAGGGGGAAGTCGGGTTTGAACCAAGGACCTCTCGATCTGCAGTCGAATGCTCTACCACTAAGCTATCACCCCTTGTTCAAGGCCGTAATGTCGATTTAACTAAAATAAACGGAATGATCCGTGCTGTTACAGGGGGAACTCGGGTTTGAACCAAGGACCTCTCGATCTGCAGTCGAATGCTCTACCACTGAGCTATTCCCCCTTGTTCAAGGCCGTAATGTCGATTTAACTAAAATAAACGGAATGATCCGTGCTGTTACAGGGGGAACTCGGGTTTGAACCAAGGACCTCTCGATCTGCAGTCGAATGCGAGTTATCCCTCCTTGTTCCTAGCCGTAATGTCGATTTAACTAAAATAAAGGGAATAATCCGTGCTGTTACAGGGGGAACTCGGGTTTGAACCAAGGACCTCTCGATCTGCAGTCGAACGCTCTACCACTGAGCTATTCCCAATTGTTCAAGGCCGTAATGTCGATTTAACTAAAATAAACGGAATGATCCGTGCTGTTACAGGGGGAACTCGGGTTTGAACCAAGGACCTTTCGATCTGCAGTCGAATGCGAGCTATCCCTCCTTGTTCCTAGCCGTAATGTCTGTTAAACTAAAATAAAAGGAATGATCAGTGCTGTTACAGGGGGAACTCGGGTTTGAACCAAGGACCTCTCGATCTGCAGTCGAATGCTCTACCACTGAGCTATTCCCCTTGTTCATAGCCGTAATGTCGTTTTAAATAAAATAAACTGAATGATCCGTGCTGTTACAGGGGGAACTCGGGTTTGAAACAAGGACCTTTCGATCTGCAGTCGAATGCGAGCTATCCCTCCTTGTTCCTAGCCGTAATGTCTGTTAAACTAAAATAAAAGGAATGATCAGTGCTGTTACAGGGGGAACTCGGGTTTGAACCAAGGACCTCTCGATCTGCAGTCGAATGCTCTACCACTGAGCTATTCCCCTTGTTCATAGCCGTAATGTCGTTTTAAATAAAATAAACTGAATGATCCGTGCTGTTACAGGGGGAACTCGGGTTTGAAACAAGGACCTTTCGATCTGCAGTCGAATGCGAGTTATCCCTCGTTGTTCCTAGCCGTAATGTCGATTTAACTAAAATAAATGGAATGATCCGTGCTGTTACAGGGGGAACTCGGGTTTAAACCCAGAACCTCTCGATCTGCAGTCGAATGCGAGCTATCCCTCCTTATTCCTAGCCGTAATGTCGATTTACCTAAAATAAACGGAATGATCCGTGCTGTTACAGGGGGAACTCGGGTTTGAACCAAGGACCTTTCGATCTGCAGTCGAATGCGAGCTATCCCTCCTTGTTCCTAGCCGTAATGTCGATTTAACTAAAATAAAAGGAATGATCAGTGCTGTTACAGGAGGAACTCGGGTTTGAACCAAGGATCCCTCGTTCTGTAGTCGAATGCTCTACCACTGAGCTATCCCCCTTGTTCATAGTCGTAATGTCGATTTAAATAAAATAAACGGAATGATCCGTGCTGTTACAGGGGGAACTCGGGTTTGAACCAAGGATCTCTCGATCTGCAGTCGAATGCTCTACCACTGAGCTCTTCCCCCTTGTTCAGAGCCGTAATGTCGATTTAACTAAAATAAACGGAATGATCCGTGCTGTTACAGGGGGAACTCGGGTTTGAACCAAGGACCTTTCGATCTGCAGTCGAATGCGAGCTATCCCTCCTTGTTCCTAACCGTAATGTCGATTTAACTAAAATAAACGGAATGATCCGTGCTGTTACAGGGGGAACTCGGGTTTGAACCAAGGACCTCTCGATCTGCAGTCGAATGCGAGTTATCCCTCCTTGTTCCTAGCCGTAATGTCGATTTAACTAAAATAATTGGAATGATCCGTGCTGTTACAGGGGGAACTCGGGTTTGAACCAAGGACCTCTCGATCTACAGTCGAACGCGAGTTATCCCTCCTTGTTCCTAGCCGTAATGTCGATTTAACTAAAATAAAGGGAATAATCCGTGCTGTTACAGGGGGTACTCGGGTTTGAACCAAGGATCTCTCGATCTGCAGTCGAATGCTCTACCACTGAGCTATTCCCCCTTGTTCAAGGCCGTAATGTCGATTTAACTAAAATAAACGGAATGATCCGTGCTGTTACAGGGGGAAGTCGGGTTTGAACCAAGGACCTCTCGATCTGCAGTCGAATGCTCTACCACTGAGCTATTCCCCCTTGTTCAAGGCCGTAATGTCGATTTAACTAAAATAAACGGAATGATCCGTGCTGTTACAGGGGGAACTCTGGATTGAACCAAGGACCTCTCGATCTGCAGTCGAATGCGAGTTATCCCTCCTTGTTCCTAGCCGTAATGTCGATTTAACTAAAATAAAGGGAATAATCCGTGCTGTTACAGGGGGAACTCGGGTTTGAACCAAGGACCTCTCGATCTGCAGTCGAACGCTCTACCACTGAGCTATTCCCCCTTGTTCAAGGCCGTAATGTCGATTTAACTAAAATAAACGGAATGATGCGTGCTATTACAGGGGGAACTCGGGTTTGAACCAAAGACCTCTCGATCTCAGTCGAATGCTCTACCACTGAGCTATTCCCCTTTGTTCCTCGCCGTAATGTCGATTTAACTAAAATAAAAAGAATGATCAGTGCTGTTACAGGGGGAACTCGGTTTGAACCAAGGACCTCTCGATCTGCAATCGAATGCTCTACCACTTAACTATTCGCCCTTGTTAAAGGCCGTTATGTCGATTTAACTAAAATAAACGGAATGATCCGTGCTACTACAGGGAGAACTCGGGTTTGAATTAAGAACCTCTCGATCTGCAGTCGAATGCTCTACCACTGAGCTATTCCCCCTTGTTCAAGGCCCCAAAGTCGTTTTAACTAAAATAAACGGAATGATCCGTGCTGTTACAGGGGGAACTCGGGTTTGAACCAAGGACCTCTCGATCTGCAGTCGAATGCTCTACCACTGAGCTATTCCCCCTTGTTCAAGGCCGTAATGTCGATTTAACTAAAATAAACGGAATGATCCGTGCTGTTACAGGGGGAACTCGGGTTTGAACCAAGGACCTCTCGATCTGCAGTCGAATGCTCTACCACTGAGCTATTCCCCCTTGTTCAAGGCCGTAATGTCGATTTAACTAAAATAAACGGAATGATCCGTGCTGTTACAGGGGGAACTCGGGTTTGAACCAAGGACCTCTCGATCTGCAGTCGAATGCGAGTTATCCCTCCTTGTTCCTAGCCGTAATGTCGATTTAACTAAAATAAATGGAATGATCCGTGCTGTTACAGGGGGAACTCGGGTTTAAACCCAGAACCTCTCGATCTGCAGTCGAATGCGAGCTATCCCTCCTTATTCCTAGCCGTAATGTCGATTTACCTAAAATAAACGGAATGATCCGTGCTGTTACAGGGGGAACTCGGGTTTGAACCAAGGACCTTTCGATCTGCAGTCAAATGCGAGCTATCCCTCCTTGTTCCTAGCCGTAATGTCGATTTAACTAAAATAAAAGGAATGATCAGTGCTGTTACAGGAGGAACTCGGGTTTGAACCAAGGATCCCTCGTTCTGTAGTCGAATGCTCTACCACTGAGCTATCCCCCTTGTTCATAGTCGTAATGTCGATTTAAATAAAATAAACGGAATGATCCGTGCTGTTACAGGGGGAACTCGGGTTTGAACCAAGGATCTCTCGATCTGCAGTCGAATGCTCTACCACTGAGCTCTTCCCCCTTGTTCAGAGCCGTAATGTCGATTTAACTAAAATAAACGGAATGATCCGTGCTGTTACAGGGGGAACTCGGGTTTGAACCAAGGACCTTTCGATCTGCAGTCGAATGCGAGCTATCCCTCCTTGTTCCTAACCGTAATGTCGATTTAACTAAAATAAACGGAATGATCCGTGCTGTTACAGGGGGAACTCGGGTTTGAACCAAGGACCTCTCGATCTGCAGTCGAATGCGAGTTATCCCTCCTTGTTCCTAGCCGTAATGTCGATTTAACTAAAATAATTGGAATGATCCGTGCTGTTACAGGGGGAACTCGGGTTTGAACCAAGGACCTCTCGATCTACAGTCGAACGCGAGTTATCCCTCCTTGTTCCTAGCCGTAATGTCGATTTAACTAAAATAAAGGGAATAATCCGTGCTGTTACAGGGGGAACTCGGGTTTGAACCAAGGACCTCTCGATCTGCAGTCGAATGCTCTACCACTGAGCTATTCCCCCTTGTTCAAGGCCGTAATGTCGATTTAACTAAAATAAACGGAATGATCCGTGCTGTTACAGGGGGAACTCGGTTTTGAACCAAGGACCTCTCGATCTGCAGTCGAATGCGAGTTATCCCTCCTTGTTCCTAGCCGTAATGTCGATTAACCTAAAATAAAGGTAATAATCCGTGCTGTTACAGGGGGAACTCGGGTTTGAACCAAGGACCTCTCGATCTGCAGTCGAATGCTCTACCACTGAGCTATTCCCCCTTGTTCAAGGCCGTAATGTCGATTTAACTAAAATAAACGGAATGATCCGTGCTGTTACAGGGGGAACTCGGGTTTGAACCAAGGACCTCTCGATCTGCAGTCGAATACGAGTTATCCCTCCTTGTTCCTAGCCGTAATGTCGATTTAACTAAAATAAAGGGAATAATCCGTGCTGTTACAGGGGGAACCTGGGTTTGAACCAAGGACCTCTCGATCCGCAGTCGAATGTTCTACCACTGAGCTATTCCCCCCTTGTTCAAGGCCGTAATGTCGATTTAACTAAAATAAACGGAATGATCCGTGCTGTTACAGGGGGAACTCGGGTTTGAAACAAGGACCTTTCGATCTGCAGTCGAATGCGAGTTATCCCTCCTTGTTCCTAGCCGTAATGTCGATTTAACTAAAATAATTGGAATGATCCGTGCTGTTACAGGGGGAACTCGGGTTTAAACCCAGAACCTCTCGATCTGCAGTCGAATGCGAGCTAACCCTCAATGTTCCTAGCCGTAATGTCGATTTACCTAAAATAAACGGAATGATCCGTGCTGTTACAGGGGGAACTCGGGTTTGAACCAAGGACCTCTCGATCTGCAGTCGAATGCTCTACCACTGAGCTATTCCCCCTTGTCCAAGGCCGTAATGTCGATTTAACTAAAATAAACGGAATGATCCGTGCTGTTACAGGGGGAACTCGGGTTTGAACCAAGGACATTTCGATCTGCAGTCGAATGCGAGTTATCCCTCCTTGTTCATAGCCGTACTGTCGATTTAACTAAAATAAACGGAATAATCCGTGCTGTTACAGGGGGAACTCGGGTTTGAACCAAGAACCTCTCGATCTGCAGTCGAATGCGAGCTATCCCTCCTTGTTCCTAGCCGTAATGTCGATTTAACTAAAATAAAAAGAATGATCAGTGCTGTTACAGGGGGAACTCGGGTTTGAACCAAGGACCTCTCGATCTGTAGGCGAATGCTCTACCACTGAGCTATACCCCTTGTTCATAGCCAAAATGTCGATTTAAATAAAATAAACGGAATGATCCGTGTTGTTACAGGGGGAACTCGGGTTTGAACCAAGGACCTCTCGATCTGCAGTCGTATGCTCTACCACTGAGCTATTCCCCCTTGTTCAAGGCCGTAATGTCGATTTAACTAAAATAAACGGAATGATCCGTGCTGTTACAGGGGGAACTCGGGTTTGAACCAAGGACCTCTCGATCTGCAGTCGAATACGAGTTATCCCTCCTTGTTCCTAGCCGTAATGTCGATTTAACTAAAATAAAGGGAATAATCCGTGCTGTTACAGGGGGAACCTGGGTTTGAACCAAGGACCTCTCGATCCGCAGTCGAATGTTCTACCACTGAGCTATTCCCCCCTTGTTCAAGGCCGTAATGTCGATTTAACTAAAATAAACGGAATGATCCGTGCTGTTACAGGGGGAACTCGGGTTTGAAACAAGGACCTTTCGATCTGCAGTCGAATGCGAGTTATCCCTCCTTGTTCCTAGCCGTAATGTCGATTTAACTAAAATAATTGGAATGATCCGTGCTGTTACAGGGGGAACTCGGGTTTAAACCCAGAACCTCTCGATCTGCAGTCGAATGCGAGCTAACCCTCAATGTTCCTAGCCGTAATGTCGATTTACCTAAAATAAACGGAATGATCCGTGCTGTTACAGGGGGAACTCGGGTTTGAACCAAGGACCTCTCGATCTGCAGTCGAATGCTCTACCACTGAGCTATTCCCCCTTGTCCAAGGCCGTAATGTCGATTTAACTAAAATAAACGGAATGATCCGTGCTGTTACAGGGGGAACTCGGGTTTGAACCAAGGACATTTCGATCTGCAGTCGAATGCGAGATATCCCTCCTTGTTCATAGCCGTACTGTCGATTTAACTAAAATAAACGGAATAATCCGTGCTGTTACAGGGGGAACTCGGGTTTGAACCAAGAACCTCTCGATCTGCAGTCGAATGCGAGCTATCCCTCCTTGTTCCTAGCCGTAATGTCGATTTAACTAAAATAAAAAGAATGATCAGTGCTGTTACAGGGGGAACTCGGGTTTGAACCAAGGACCTCTCGATCTGTAGGCGAATGCTCTACCACTGAGCTATACCCCTTGTTCATAGCCAAAATGTCGATTTAAATAAAATAAACGGAATGATCCGTGTTGTTACAGGGGGAACTCGGGTTTAAACCCAGAACCTCTCGATCTGCAGTCGAATGCGACCTATCCCTCCTTGTTCCTAGCCGTAATGTCGATTTAACTAAAATAAACGGAATGATGCGTGCTATTACAGGGGGAACTCGGGTTTGAACCAAAGACCTCTCGATCTCAGTCGAATGCTCTACCACTGAGCTATTCCCCTTTGTTCCTCGCCGTAATGTCGATTTAACTAAAATAAAGGGAATAATCCGTGCTGTTACAGGGGGAACTCGGGTTTGAACCAAGAACCTCTCGATCTGCAGTCGAATGCGAGCTATATCTCCTTGTGCCTAGCCGTAATGTCGATTTAACTTAAATAAAAAGAATGATCAGTGCTGTTACAGGGGGAACTCGGTTTGAACCAAGGACCTCTCGATCTGCAATCGAATGCTCTACCACTTAACTATTCGCCCTTGTTAAAGGCCGTTATGTCGATTTAACTAAAATAAACGGAATGATCCGTGCTACTACAGGGAGAACTCGGGTTTGAAAGAAGGACCTCTCGATCTGCAGTCGAATGCTCTACCACTGAGCTATTCCCCCTTGTTCAAGGCCCCAAAGTCGTTTTAACTAAAATAAACGGAATGATCCGTGCTGTTACAGGGGGAACTCGGGTTTGAACCAAGGATCTCTCGATCTGCAGTCGAATGCGAGTTATCCCTCCTTGTTCCTAGCCGTAATGTCGATTTAACTAAAATAAAGGGAATAATCCGTGCTGTTACAGGGGGAACTCGGGTTTGAACCAAGGACCTCTCGATCTGCAGTCGAATGCGAGTTATCCCTCCTTGTTCCTAGCCGTAATGTCGATTTAACTAAAATAAACGGAATGATCCGTGCTGTTACAGGGGGAACTCGGGTTTGAACCAAGGACCTCTCAATCTGCAGTCGAATGCGAGTTATCCCTCCTTGTTCCTAGCCGTAATGTCGATTTAACTAAAATAATTGGAATGATCCGTGCTGTTACAGGGGGAACTCAGGTTTGAACCAAGGACCTCTCGATCTACAGTCGAATGCGAGTTATCCCTCCTTGTTCCTAGCCGTAATGTCGATTTAATTAAAATAAAGGGAATAGTCCGTGCTGTTACAGAGAGAACTCGGGTTTGAACCAAGGACCTCTCGATCTGCAGTCGAATGCTCTACCACTGAGCTATTCCCCCTTGTTCAAGGCCGTAATGTCGATTTAACTAAAATAAACGGAATGATCCGTGCTGTTACAGGGGGAACTCGGGTTTTAACCAAGGACCTCTCGATCTGCAGTCGAATGCTCTACCATTGAGCTATTCCCCTTGTTCATAGTCGTAATGTCGTTTTAAATAAAATAAACTGAATGATCCGTGCTGTTACAGGGGGAACTCGGGTTTGAACCAAGGACCTTTCGATCTGCAGTCGAATGCGAGTTGTCCCTCCTTGTTCCTAGCCGTAATGTCGATTTAACGAAAATAATTGGAATGATCCGTGCTGTTACTGGGGGAACTCGGGTTTGAACCAAGAACCTCTCGACCTGCAGTCGAATGCGAGCTATATCTCCTTGTTCCTAGCCGTAATGTCGATTTAACTAAAATAAAAAGAATGATCAGTGCTGTTACAGGGGGAACTCGGTTTGAACCAAGGACCTCACGATCTGCAATCGAATGCTCTACCACTTAACTATTCGCCCTTGTTAAAGGCCGTAATGTCGATTTAACTAAAATAAACGGAATGATCCGTGCTACTACAGGGAGAACTCGGGTTTGAAACAAGGACCTCTCGATCTGCAGTCGAATGCTCTACCACTGAGCTATTCCCCCTTGTTCAAGGCCGTAATGTCGATTTAACTAAAATAAACGGAATGATCCGTGCTGTTACAGGGGGAACTCGGGTTTGAACCAAGGACCTTTCGATCTGCAGTCGAATGCGAGTTATCCCTCCTTGTTCATAGCCGTACTGTCGATTTAACTAAAATAAACGGAATAATCCGTGCTGTTACAGGGGGAACTCGGGTTTGAACCAAGGACCTCTCGATCTACAGTCGAATGCTCTACCACTGAGCTATTCCCCCTTCTTCAAGGCCGTAATGTCGATTTAACTAAAATAAACGGAATGATCCGTGCTGTTACAGGGGGAACTCGGGTTTTAACCAAGGACCTCTCGATCTGCAGTCGAATGCTCTACCATTGAGCTATTCCCCTTGTTCATAGTCGTAATGTCGTTTTAAATAAAATAAACTGAATCATCCGTGCTGTTACAGGGGGAACTCGGTTTGAACCAAGGACCTTTCGATCTGCAGTCGAATGCGAGTTGTCCCTCCTTGTTCCTAGCCGTATTGTCGATTTAACTAAAATAATTGGAATGATCCGTGCTGTTACAGGGGGAACTCGGGTTTGAACCAAGAACCTCTCGACCTGCAGTCGAATGCGAGCTATATCTCCTTGTTCCTAGCCGTAATGTCGATTTAACTAAAATAAAAAGAATGATCAGTGCTGTTACAGGGGGAACTCGGTTTGAACCAAGGACCTCACGATCTGCAATCGAATGCTCTACCACTTAACTATTCGCCCTTGTTAAAGGCCGTAATGTCGATTTAACTAAAATAAACGGAATGATCCGTGCTACTACAGGGAGAACTCGGGTTTGAAACAAGGACCTCTCGATCTGCAGTCGAATGCTCTACCACTGAGCTATTCCCCCTTGTTCAAGGCCGTAATGTCGATTTAACTAAAATAAACGGAATGATCCGTGCTGTTACATGGGGAACTCGGGTTTGAACCAAGGACCTTTCGATCTGCAGTCGAATGCGAGTTATCCCTCCTTGTTTATAGCCGTACTGTCGATTTAACTAAAATAAACGGAATAATCCGTGCTGTTACAGGGGGAACTCGGGTTTGAACCAAGGACCTCTCGATCTACAGTCGAATGCTCTACCACTGAGCTACTCCCCCTTGTTCAAGGCCGTAATGTCGATTTAACTAAAATAAACGGAATGATCCGTGCTGTTACAGGGGGAACTCGGGTTTGAACCAAAGACCTCTCGATCTCAGTCGAATGCTCTACCACTGAGCTATTCCCCTTTGTTCCTCGCCGTAATGTCGATTTAACTAAAATAAAGGGAATAATCCGTGCTGTTACAGGGGGAACTCGGGTTTGAACCAAGAACCTCTCGATCTGCAGTCGAATGCGAGCTATCCCTCCTTGTTCCTAGCCGTAATGTCGATTTAACTAAAATAAACGGAATGATGCGTGCTATTACAGGGGGAACTCGGGTTTGAACCAAAGACCTCTCGATCTCAGTCGAATGCTCTACCACTGAGCTATTCCCCTTTGTTCCTCGCCGTAATGTCGATTTAACTAAAATAAAGGGAATAATCCGTGCTGTTACAGGGGGAACTCGGGTTTGAACCAAGAACCTCTCGATCTGCAGTCGAATGCGAGCTATATCTCCTTGTGCCTAGCCGTAATGTCGATTTAACTAAAATAAAAAGAATGATCAGTGCTGTTACAGGGGGAACTCGGTTTGAACCAAGGACCTCTCGATCTGCAATCGAATGCTCTACCACTTAACTATTCGCCCTTGTTAAAGGCCGTTATGTCGATTTAACTAAAATAAACGGAATGATCCGTGCTACTACAGGGAGAACTCGGGTTTGAAACAAGGACCTCTCGATCTGCAGTCGAATGCTCTACCACTGAGCTATTCCCCCTTGTTCAAGGCCGTAATGTCGATTTAACTAAAATAAACGGAATGATCCGTGCTGTTACATGGGGAACTCGGGTTTGAACCAAGGACCTTTCGATCTGCAGTCGAATGCGAGTTATCCCTCCTTGTTCATAGCCGTACTGTCGATTTAACTAAAATAAACGGAATAATCCGTGCTGTTACAGGGGGAACTCGGGTTTGAACCAAGAACCTCTCGATCTGCAGTCGAATGCGAGCTATCCCTCCTTGTTCCTAGCCGTAATGTCGATTTAACTAAAATAAAAAGAATGATCAGTGCTGTTACAGGGGGAACTCGGGTTTGAACCAAGGACCTCTCGATCTGTAGTCGAATGCTCTACCACTGAGCTATACCCCTTGTTCATAGCCAAAATGTCGATTTAAATAAAATAAACGGAATGATCCGTGTTGTTACAGGGGGAACTCGGGTTTAAACCCAGAACCTCTCGATCTGCAGTCGAATGCGAGCTATCCCTCCTTGTTCCTAGCCGTAATGTCGATTTAACTAAAATAAACGGAATGATGCGTGCTATTACAGGGGGAACTCGGGTTTGAACCAAAGACCTCTCGATCTCAGTCGAATGCTCTACCACTGAGCTATTCCCCTTTGTTCCTCGCCGTAATGTCGATTTAACTAAAATAAAGGGAATAATCCGTGCTGTTACAGGGGGAACTCGGGTTTGAACCAAGAACCTCTCGATCTGCAGTCGAATGCGAGCTATATCTCCTTGTGCCTAGCCGTAATGTCGATTTAACTAAAATAAAAAGAATGATCAGTGCTGTTACAGGGGGAACTCGGTTTGAACCAAGGACCTCTCGATCTGCAATCGAATGCTCTACCACTTAACTATTCGCCCTTGTTAAAGGCCGTAATGTCGATTTAACTAAAATAAACGGAATGATCCGTGCTACTACAGGGGGAACTCCGGTTTGAAAGAAGGACCTCTCGATCTGCAGTCGAATGCCCTACCACTGAGCTATTCCCCCTTGTTAAAGGCCCCAAAGTCGTTTTAACTAAAATAAACGGAATGATCCGTGCTACTACAGGGAGAACTCAGGTTTGAACCAAGGACCTCTCGATCTACAGTCGAATGCGAGTTATCCCTCCTTGTTCCTAGCCGTAATGTCGATTTAACTAAAATAATTGGAATGATCCGTGCTGTTACAGGGGGAACTCAGGTTTGAACCAAGGACCTCTCGATCTACAGTCGAATGCGAGTTATCCCTCCTTGTTCCTAGCCGTAATGTCGATTTAACTAAAATAATTGGAATGATCCGTGCTGTTACAGGGGGAACTCAGGTTTGAACCAAGGACCTCTCGATCTACAGTCGAAAGCGAGTTATCCCTCCTTGTTCCTAGCCGTAATGTCGATTTAATTAAAATAAAGGGAATAGTCCGTGCTGTTACAGGGGGAACTCGAATTTGAACCAAGGACCTCTCGATCTGCAGTCGAATGCTCTACCACTGAGCTATTCCCCCTTGTTCAGAGCCGTAATGTCGATTTAACTAAAATAAACGGAATGATCCGTGCTACTACAGGGGGAACTCCGGTTTGAAAGAAGGACCTCTCGATCTGCAGTCGAATGCTCTACCACTGAGCTATTCCCCCTTGTTCAAGGCCCCAAAGTCGATTTAATTAAAATAAACGGAATGATCCGTGCTGTTACAGGGAGAACTCGGGTTTGAATTAAGAACCTCTCGATCTGCAGTCGAATGCTCTACCACTGAGCTATTCCCCCTTGTTCAAGGCCCCAAAGTCGTTTTAACTAAAATAAACGGAATGATCCGTGCTGTTACAGGGGGAACTCGGGTTTGAACCAAGGATCTCTCGATCTGCAGTCGAATGCGAGTTATCCCTCCTTGTTCCTAGCCGTAATGTCGATTTAACTAAAATAAAGGGAATAATCCGTGCTGTTACAGGGGGAACTCGGGTTTGAACCAAGGACCTCTCGATCTGCAGTCGAATGCGAGTTATCCCTCCTTGTTCCTAGCCGTAATGTCGATTTAACTAAAATAAACGGAATGATCCGTGCTGTTACAGGGGGAACTCGGGTTTGAACCAAGGACCTCTCAATCTGCAGTCGAATGCGAGTTATCCCTCCTTGTTCCTAGCCGTAATGTCGATTTAACTAAAATAATTGGAATGATCCGTGCTGTTACAGGGGGAACTCAGGTTTGAACCAAGGACCTCTCGATCTACAGTCGAATGCGAGTTATCCCTCCTTGTTCCTAGCCGTAATGTCGATTTAATTAAAATAAAGGGAATAGTCCGTGCTGTTACAGGGGGAACTCGGGTTTGAACCAAGGACCTCTCGATCTGCAGTCGAATGCTCTACCACTGAGCTATTCCCCCTTGTTCCTAGCCGTAATGTCGATTTAACTAAAATAAACGGAATGATCCGTGCTGTTACAGGGGGAACTCGGGTTTTAACCAAGGACCTCTCGATCTGCAGTCGAATGCTCTACCATTGAGCTATTCCCCTTGTTCATAGTCGTAATGTCGTTTTAAATAAAATAAACTGAATGATCCGTGCTGTTACAGGGGGAACTCGGGTTTGAACCAAGGACCTTTCGATCTGCAGTCGAATGCGAGTTGTCCCTCCTTGTTCCTAGCCGTAATGTCGATTTAACTAAAATAATTGGAATGATCCGTGCTGTTACAGGGGGAACTCGGGTTTGAACCAAGAACCTCTCGACCTGCAGTCGAATGCGGGCTATATCTCCTTGTGCCTAGCCGTAATGTCGATTTAACTAAAATAAAAAGAATGATCAGTGCTGTTACAGGGGGAACTCGGTTTGAACCAAGGACCTCTCGATCTGCAATCGAATGCTCTACCACTTAACTATTCGCCCTTGTTAAAGGCCGTTATGTCGATTTAACTAAAATAAACGGAATGATCCGTGCTACTACAGGGAGAACTCGGGTTTGATACAAGGACCTCTCGATCTGCAGTCGAATGCTCTACCACTGAGCTATTCCCCCTTGTTCAGAGCCGTAATGTCGATTTAACTAAAATAAACGGAATGATCCGTGCTACTACAGGGGGAACTCCGGTTTGAAAGAAGGACCTCTCGATCTGCAGTCGAATGCTCTACCACTGAGCTATTCCCCCTTGTTCAAGGCCCCAAAGTCGTTTTAACTAAAATAAACGGAATGATCCGTGCTGTTACAGGGGGAACTCGGGTTTGAACCAAGGATCTCTCGATCTGCAGTCGAATGCGAGTTATCCCTCCTTGTTCCTAGCCGTAATGTCGATTTAACTAAAATAAAGGGAATAATCCGTGCTGTTACAGGGGGAACTCGGGTTTGAACCAAGGACCTCTCGATCTGCAGTCGAATGCGAGTTATCCCTCCTTGTTCCTAGCCGTAATGTCGATTTAACTAAAATAAACGGAATGATCCGTGCTGTTACAGGGGGAACTCGGGTTTGAACCAAGGACCTCTCAATCTGCAGTCGAATGCGAGTTATCCCTCCTTGTTCCTAGCCGTAATGTCGATTTAACTAAAATAATTGGAATCATCCGTGCTGTTACAGGGGGAACTCAGGTTTGAACCAAGGACCTCTCGATCTACAGTCGAATGCGAGTTATCCCTCCTTGTTCCTAGCCGTAATGTCGATTTAATTAAAATAAAGGGAATAGTCCGTGCTGTTACAGGGGGAACTCGGGTTTCAACCAAGGACCTCTCGATCTGCAGTCGAATGCTCTACCACTGAGCTATTCCCCCTTGTTCAAGGCCGTAATGTCGATTTAACTAAAATAAACGGAATGATCCGTGCTGTTACAGGGGGAACTCGGGTTTTAACCAAGGACCTCTCGATCTGCAGTCGAATGCTCTACCATTGAGCTATTCCCCTTGTTCATAGTCGTAATGTCGTTTTAAATAAAATAAACTGAATGATCCGTGCTGTTACAGGGGGAACTCGGTTTGAACCAAGGACCTCTCGATCTGCAATCGAATGCTCTACCACTTAACTATTCGCCCTTGTTAAAGGCCGTTATGTCGATTTAACTAAAATAAACGGAATGATCCGTGCTACTACAGGGAGAACTCGGGTTTGATACAAGGACCTCTCGATCTGCAGTCGAATGCTCTACCACTGAGCTATTCCCCCTTGTTCAGAGCCGTAATGTCGATTTAACTAAAATAAACGGAATGATCCGTGCTACTACAGGGGGAACTCCGGTTTGAAAGAAGGACCTCTCGATCTGCAGTCGAATGCTCTACCACTGAGCTATTCCCCCTTGTTCAAGGCCCCAAAGTCGTTTTAACTAAAATAAACGGAATGATCCGTGCTGTTACAGGGGGAACTCGGGTTTGAACCAAGGATCTCTCGATCTGCAGTCGAATGCGAGTTATCCCTCCTTGTTCCTAGCCGTAATGTCGATTTAACTAAAATAAAGGGAATAATCCGTGCTGTTACAGGGGGAACTCGGGTTTGAACCAAGGACCTCTCGATCTGCAGTCGAATGCGAGTTATCCCTCCTTGTTCCTAGCCGTAATGTCGATTTAACTAAAATAAACGGAATGATCCGTGCTGTTACAGGGGGAACTCAGGTTTGAACCAAGGACCTCTCGATCTACAGTCGAATGCGAGTTATCCCTCCTTGTTCCTAGCCGTAATGTCGATTTAATTAAAATAAAGGGAATAGTCCGTGCTGTTACAGGGGGAACTCGGGTTTGAACCAAGAACCTCTCGATCTGCAGTCGAATGCGAGCTATCCCTCCTTGTTCCTAGCCGTAATGTCGATTTAACTAAAATAAAAAGAATGATCAGTGCTGTTACAGGGGGAACTCGGGTTTGAACCAAGGACCTCTCGATCTGTAGTCGAATGCTCTACCACTGAGCTATACCCCTTGTTCATAGCTAAAATGTCGATTTAAATAAAATAAACGGAATGATCCGTGTTGTTACAGGGGGAACTCGGGTTTAAACCCAGAACCTCTCGATCTGCAGTCGAATGCGAGCTATCCCTCCTTGTTCCTAGCCGTAATGTCGATTTAACTAAAATAAACGGAATGATGCGTGCTATTACAGGGGGAACTCGGGTTTGAACCAAAGACCTCTCGATCTCAGTCGAATGCTCTACCACTGAGCTATTCCCCTTTGTTCCTCGCCGTAATGTCGATTTAACTAAAATAAAGGGAATAATCCGTGCTGTTACAGGGGGAACTCGGGTTTGAACCAAGAACCTCTCGATCTGCAGTCGAATGCGAGCTATCCCTCCTTGTTCCTAGCCGTAATGTCGATTTAACTAAAATAAACGGAATGATGCGTGCTATTACAGGGGGAACTCGGGTTTGAACCAAAGACCTCTCGATCTCAGTCGAATGCTCTACCACTGAGCTATTCCCCTTTGTTCCTCGCCGTAATGTCGATTTAACTAAAATAAAGGGAATAATCCGTGCTGTTACAGGGGGAACTCGGGTTTGAACCAAGAACCTCTCGATCTGCAGTCGAATGCGAGCTATATCTCCTTGTGCCTAGCCGTAATGTCGTTTTAACTAAAATAAAAAGAATGATCAGTGCTGTTACAGGGGGAACTCGGTTTGAACCAAGGACCTCTCGATCTGCAATCGAATGCTCTACCACTTAACTATTCGCCCTTGTTAAAGGCCGTTATGTCGATTTAACTAAAATAAAAAGAATGATCCGTGCTACTACAGGGAGAACTCGGGTTTGAACCAAGGACCTCTCGATCTGCAGTCGAATGCGAGCTATCCCTCCTTGTTCCTAGCCGTAATGTCGATTTAACTAAAATAAAAAGAATGATCAGTGCTGTTACAGGGGGAACTCGGTTTGAACCAAGGACCTCTCGATCTGCAATCGAATGCTCTACCACTTAACTATTCGCCCTTGTTAAAGGCCGTTATGTCGATTTAACTAAAATAAAAAGAATGATCCGTGCTACTACAGGGAGAACTCGGGTTTGAACCAAGGACCTCTCGATCTGCAGTCGAATGCTCTACCACTGAGCTATACCCCTTGTTCATAGCCAAAATGTCGATTTAAATAAAATAAACGGAATGATCCGTGTTGTTACAGGGGGAACTCGGGTTTAAACCCAGAACCTCTCGATCTGCAGTCGAATGCGAGCTATCCCTCCTTGTTCCTAGCCGTAATGTCGATTTAACTAAAATAAACGGAATGATGCGTGCTATTACAGGGGGAACTCGGGTTTGAACCAAAGACCTCTCCATCTCAGTCGAATGCTCTACCACTGAGCTATTCCCCTTTGTTCCTCGCCGTAATGTCGATTTAACTAAAATAAAGGGAATAATCCGTGCTGTTACAGGGGGAACTCGGGTTTGAACCAAGAACCTCTCGATCTGCAGTCGAATGCGAGCTATATCTCCTTGTGCCTAGCCGTAATGTCGATTTAACTAAAATAAAAAGAATGATCAGTGCTGTTACAGGGGGAACTCGGTTTGAACCAAGGACCTCTCGATCTGCAATCGAATGCTCTACCACTTAACTATTCGCCCTTGTTAAAGGCCGTTATGTCGATTTAACTAAAATAAACGGAATGATCCGTGCTACTACAGGGAGAACTCGGGTTTGATACAAGGACCTCTCGATCTGCAGTCGAATGCTCTACCACTGAGCTATTCCCCCTTGTTCAGAGCCGTAATGTCGATTTAACTAAAATAAACGGAATGATCCGTGCTACTACAGGGGGAACTCCGGTTTGAAAGAAGGACCTCTCGATCTGCAGTCGAATGCTCTACCACTGAGCTATTCCCCCTTGTTCCTAGCCGTAATGTCGATTTAACTAAAATAATTGGAATGATCCGTGCTGTTACAGGGGGAACTCAGGTTTGAACCAAGGACCTCTCGATCTACAGTCGAATGCGAGTTATCCCTCCTTGTTCCTAGCCGTAATGTCGATTTAACTAAAATAATTGGAATGATCCGTGCTGTTACAGGGGGAACTCAGGTTTGAACCAAGGACCTCTCGATCTACAGTCGAATGCGAGTTATCCCTCCTTGTTCCTAGCCGTAATGTCGATTTAATTAAAATAAAGGGAATAGTCCGTGCTGTTACAGGGGGAACTCGAATTTGAACCAAGGACCTCTCGATCTGCAGTCGAATGCTCTACCACTGAGCTATTCCCCCTTGTTCAGAGCCGTAATGTCGATTTAACTAAAATAAACGGAATGATCCGTGCTACTACAGGGGGAACTCCGGTTTGAAAGAAGGACCTCTCGATCTGCAGTCGAATGCTCTACCACTGAGCTATTCCCCCTTGTTCAAGGCCCCAAAGTCGATTTAATTAAAATAAACGGAATGATCCGTGCTGTTACAGGGAGAACTCGGGTTTGAATTAAGAACCTCTCGATCTGCAGTCGAATGCTCTACCACTGAGCTATTCCCCCTTGTTCAAGGCCCCAAAGTCGTTTTAACTAAAATAAACGGAATGATCCGTGCTGTTACAGGGGGAACTCGGGTTTGAACCAAGGATCTCTCGATCTGCAGTCGAATGCGAGTTATCCCTCCTTGTTCCTAGCCGTAATGTCGATTTAACTAAAATAAAGGGAATAATCCGTGCTGTTACAGGGGGAACTCGGGTTTGAACCAAGGACCTCTCGATCTGCAGTCGAATGCGAGTTATCCCTCCTTGTTCCTAGCCGTAATGTCGATTTAACTAAAATAAACGGAATGATCCGTGCTGTTACAGGGGGAACTCGGGTTTGAACCAAGGACCTCTCAATCTGCAGTCGAATGCGAGTTATCCCTCCTTGTTCCTAGCCGTAATGTCGATTTAACTAAAATAATTGGAATGATCCGTGCTGTTACAGGGGGAACTCAGGTTTGAACCAAGGACCTCTCGATCTACAGTCGAATGCGAGTTATCCCTCCTTGTTCCTAGCCGTAATGTCGATTTAATTAAAATAAAGGGAATAGTCCGTGCTGTTACAGGGGGAACTCGGGTTTGAACCAAGGACCTCTCGATCTGCAGTCGAATGCTCTACCACTGAGCTATTCCCCCTTGTTCCTAGCCGTAATGTCGATTTAACTAAAATAAACGGAATGATCCGTGCTGTTACAGGGGGAACTCGGGTTTTAACCAAGGACCTCTCGATCTGCAGTCGAATGCTCTACCATTGAGCTATTCCCCTTGTTCATAGTCGTAATGTCGTTTTAAATAAAATAAACTGAATGATCCGTGCTGTTACAGGGGGAACTCGGGTTTGAACCAAGGACCTTTCGATCTGCAGTCGAATGCGAGTTGTCCCTCCTTGTTCCTAGCCGTAATGTCGATTTAACTAAAATAATTGGAATGATCCGTGCTGTTACAGGGGGAACTCGGGTTTGAACCAAGAACCTCTCGACCTGCAGTCGAATGCGGGCTATATCTCCTTGTGCCTAGCCGTAATGTCGATTTAACTAAAATAAAAAGAATGATCAGTGCTGTTACAGGGGGAACTCGGTTTGAACCAAGGACCTCTCGATCTGCAATCGAATGCTCTACCACTTAACTATTCGCCCTTGTTAAAGGCCGTTATGTCGATTTAACTAAAATAAACGGAATGATCCGTGCTACTACAGGGAGAACTCGGGTTTGATACAAGGACCTCTCGATCTGCAGTCGAATGCTCTACCACTGAGCTATTCCCCCTTGTTCAGAGCCGTAATGTCGATTTAACTAAAATAAACGGAATGATCCGTGCTACTACAGGGGGAACTCCGGTTTGAAAGAAGGACCTCTCGATCTGCAGTCGAATGCTCTACCACTGAGCTATTCCCCCTTGTTCAAGGCCCCAAAGTCGTTTTAACTAAAATAAACGGAATGATCCGTGCTGTTACAGGGGGAACTCGGGTTTGAACCAAGGATCTCTCGATCTGCAGTCGAATGCGAGTTATCCCTCCTTGTTCCTAGCCGTAATGTCGATTTAACTAAAATAAAGGGAATAATCCGTGCTGTTACAGGGGGAACTCGGGTTTGAACCAAGGACCTCTCGATCTGCAGTCGAATGCGAGTTATCCCTCCTTGTTCCTAGCCGTAATGTCGATTTAACTAAAATAAACGGAATGATCCGTGCTGTTACAGGGGGAACTCGGGTTTGAACCAAGGACCTCTCAATCTGCAGTCGAATGCGAGTTATCCCTCCTTGTTCCTAGCCGTAATGTCGATTTAACTAAAATAATTGGAATCATCCGTGCTGTTACAGGGGGAACTCAGGTTTGAACCAAGGACCTCTCGATCTACAGTCGAATGCGAGTTATCCCTCCTTGTTCCTAGCCGTAATGTCGATTTAATTAAAATAAAGGGAATAGTCCGTGCTGTTACAGGGGGAACTCGGGTTTCAACCAAGGACCTCTCGATCTGCAGTCGAATGCTCTACCACTGAGCTATTCCCCCTTGTTCAAGGCCGTAATGTCGATTTAACTAAAATAAACGGAATGATCCGTGCTGTTACAGGGGGAACTCGGGTTTTAACCAAGGACCTCTCGATCTGCAGTCGAATGCTCTACCATTGAGCTATTCCCCTTGTTCATAGTCGTAATGTCGTTTTAAATAAAATAAACTGAATGATCCGTGCTGTTACAGGGGGAACTCGGTTTGAACCAAGGACCTCTCGATCTGCAATCGAATGCTCTACCACTTAACTATTCGCCCTTGTTAAAGGCCGTTATGTCGATTTAACTAAAATAAACGGAATGATCCGTGCTACTACAGGGAGAACTCGGGTTTGATACAAGGACCTCTCGATCTGCAGTCGAATGCTCTACCACTGAGCTATTCCCCCTTGTTCAGAGCCGTAATGTCGATTTAACTAAAATAAACGGAATGATCCGTGCTACTACAGGGGGAACTCCGGTTTGAAAGAAGGACCTCTCGATCTGCAGTCGAATGCTCTACCACTGAGCTATTCCCCCTTGTTCAAGGCCCCAAAGTCGTTTTAACTAAAATAAACGGAATGATCCGTGCTGTTACAGGGGGAACTCGGGTTTGAACCAAGGATCTCTCGATCTGCAGTCGAATGCGAGTTATCCCTCCTTGTTCCTAGCCGTAATGTCGATTTAACTAAAATAAAGGGAATAATCCGTGCTGTTACAGGGGGAACTCGGGTTTGAACCAAGGACCTCTCGATCTGCAGTCGAATGCGAGTTATCCCTCCTTGTTCCTAGCCGTAATGTCGATTTAACTAAAATAAACGGAATGATCCGTGCTGTTACAGGGGGAACTCAGGTTTGAACCAAGGACCTCTCGATCTACAGTCGAATGCGAGTTATCCCTCCTTGTTCCTAGCCGTAATGTCGATTTAATTAAAATAAAGGGAATAGTCCGTGCTGTTACAGGGGGAACTCGGGTTTGAACCAAGAACCTCTCGATCTGCAGTCGAATGCGAGCTATCCCTCCTTGTTCCTAGCCGTAATGTCGATTTAACTAAAATAAAAAGAATGATCAGTGCTGTTACAGGGGGAACTCGGGTTTGAACCAAGGACCTCTCGATCTGTAGTCGAATGCTCTACCACTGAGCTATACCCCTTGTTCATAGCTAAAATGTCGATTTAAATAAAATAAACGGAATGATCCGTGTTGTTACAGGGGGAACTCGGGTTTAAACCCAGAACCTCTCGATCTGCAGTCGAATGCGAGCTATCCCTCCTTGTTCCTAGCCGTAATGTCGATTTAACTAAAATAAACGGAATGATGCGTGCTATTACAGGGGGAACTCGGGTTTGAACCAAAGACCTCTCGATCTCAGTCGAATGCTCTACCACTGAGCTATTCCCCTTTGTTCCTCGCCGTAATGTCGATTTAACTAAAATAAAGGGAATAATCCGTGCTGTTACAGGGGGAACTCGGGTTTGAACCAAGAACCTCTCGATCTGCAGTCGAATGCGAGCTATCCCTCCTTGTTCCTAGCCGTAATGTCGATTTAACTAAAATAAACGGAATGATGCGTGCTATTACAGGGGGAACTCGGGTTTGAACCAAAGACCTCTCGATCTCAGTCGAATGCTCTACCACTGAGCTATTCCCCTTTGTTCCTCGCCGTAATGTCGATTTAACTAAAATAAAGGGAATAATCCGTGCTGTTACAGGGGGAACTCGGGTTTGAACCAAGAACCTCTCGATCTGCAGTCGAATGCGAGCTATATCTCCTTGTGCCTAGCCGTAATGTCGTTTTAACTAAAATAAAAAGAATGATCAGTGCTGTTACAGGGGGAACTCGGTTTGAACCAAGGACCTCTCGATCTGCAATCGAATGCTCTACCACTTAACTATTCGCCCTTGTTAAAGGCCGTTATGTCGATTTAACTAAAATAAAAAGAATGATCCGTGCTACTACAGGGAGAACTCGGGTTTGAACCAAGGACCTCTCGATCTGCAGTCGAATGCGAGCTATCCCTCCTTGTTCCTAGCCGTAATGTCGATTTAACTAAAATAAAAAGAATGATCAGTGCTGTTACAGGGGGAACTCGGTTTGAACCAAGGACCTCTCGATCTGCAATCGAATGCTCTACCACTTAACTATTCGCCCTTGTTAAAGGCCGTTATGTCGATTTAACTAAAATAAAAAGAATGATCCGTGCTACTACAGGGAGAACTCGGGTTTGAACCAAGGACCTCTCGATCTGCAGTCGAATGCTCTACCACTGAGCTATACCCCTTGTTCATAGCCAAAATGTCGATTTAAATAAAATAAACGGAATGATCCGTGTTGTTACAGGGGGAACTCGGGTTTAAACCCAGAACCTCTCGATCTGCAGTCGAATGCGAGCTATCCCTCCTTGTTCCTAGCCGTAATGTCGATTTAACTAAAATAAACGGAATGATGCGTGCTATTACAGGGGGAACTCGGGTTTGAACCAAAGACCTCTCCATCTCAGTCGAATGCTCTACCACTGAGCTATTCCCCTTTGTTCCTCGCCGTAATGTCGATTTAACTAAAATAAAGGGAATAATCCGTGCTGTTACAGGGGGAACTCGGGTTTGAACCAAGAACCTCTCGATCTGCAGTCGAATGCGAGCTATATCTCCTTGTGCCTAGCCGTAATGTCGATTTAACTAAAATAAAAAGAATGATCAGTGCTGTTACAGGGGGAACTCGGTTTGAACCAAGGACCTCTCGATCTGCAATCGAATGCTCTACCACTTAACTATTCGCCCTTGTTAAAGGCCGTTATGTCGATTTAACTAAAATAAACGGAATGATCCGTGCTACTACAGGGAGAACTCGGGTTTGATACAAGGACCTCTCGATCTGCAGTCGAATGCTCTACCACTGAGCTATTCCCCCTTGTTCAGAGCCGTAATGTCGATTTAACTAAAATAAACGGAATGATCCGTGCTACTACAGGGGGAACTCCGGTTTGAAAGAAGGACCTCTCGATCTGCAGTCGAATGCTCTACCACTGAGCTATTCCCCCTTGTTCAAGGCCGTAATGTCGATTTAACTAAAATAAACGGAATGATCCGTGCTGTTACAGGGGGAACTCGGGTTTGAACCAAGGACCTTTCGATCTGCAGTCGAATGCGAGTTATCCCTCCTTGTTCATAGCCGTACTGTCGATTTAACTAAAATAAACGGAATAATCCGTGCTGTTACAGGGGGAACTCGGGTTTGAACCAAGAACCTCTCGATCTGCAGTCGAATGCGAGCTATCCCTCCTTGTTCCTAGCCGTAATGTCGATTTAACTAAAATAAAAAGAATGATCAGTGCTGTTACAGGGGGAACTCGGGTTTGAACCAAGGACCTCTCGATCTGTAGTCGAATGCTCTACCACTGAGCTATACCCCTTGTTCATAGCCAAAATGTCGATTTAAATAAAATAAACGGAATGATCCGTGTTGTTACAGGGGGAACTCGGGTTTAAACCCAGAACCTCTCGATCTGCAGTCGAATGCGAGCTATCCCTCCTTGTTCCTAGCCGTAATGTCGATTTAACTAAAATAAACGGAATGATGCGTGCTATTACAGGGGGAACTCGGGTTTGAACCAAAGACCTCTCCATCTCAGTCGAATGCTCTACCACTGAGCTATTCCCCTTTGTTCCTCGCCGTAATGTCGATTTAACTAAAATAAAGGGAATAATCCGTGCTGTTACAGGGGGAACTCGGGTTTGAACCAAGAACCTCTCGATCTGCAGTCGAATGCCAGCTATATCTCCTTGTGCCTAGCCGTAATGTCGATTTAACTAAAATAAAAAGAATGATCAGTGCTGTTACAGGGGGAACTCGGTTTGAACCAAGGACCTCTCGATCTGCAATCGAATGCTCTACCACTTAACTATTCGCCCTTGTTAAAGGCCGTTATGTCGATTTAACTAAAATAAACGGAATGATCCGTGCTACTACAGGGAGAACTCGGGTTTGATACAAGGACCTCTCGATCTGCAGTCGAATGCTCTACCACTGAGCTATTCCCCCTTGTTCATAGCCGTAATGTCGATTTAACTAAAATAAACGGAATGATCCGTGCTACTACAGGGGGAACTCCGGTTTGAAAGAAGGACCTCTCGATCTGCAGTCGAATGCTCTACCACTGAGCTATTCCCCCTTGTTCAAGGCCGTAATGTCGATTTAACTAAAATAAACGGAATGATCCGTGCTGTTACAGGGGGAACTCGGGTTTGAACCAAGGACCTTTCGATCTGCAGTCGAATGCGAGTTATCCCTCCTTGTTCATAGCCGTACTGTCGATTTAACTAAAATAAACGGAATAATCCGTGCTGTTACAGGGGGAACTCGGGTTTGAACCAAGAACCTCTCGATCTGCAGTCGAATGCGAGCTATCCCTCCTTGTTCCTAGCCGTAATGTCGATTTAACTAAAATAAAAAGAATGATCAGTGCTGTTACAGGGGGAACTCGGGTTTGAACCAAGGACCTTTCGATCTGCAGTCGAATGCGAGTTATCCCTCCTTGTTCATACCCGTACTGTCGATTTAACTAAAATAAACGGAATAATCCGTGCTGTTACAGGGGGAACTCGGGTTTGAACCAAGAACCTCTCGATCTGCAGTCGAATGCGAGCTATATCTCCTTGTGCCTAGCCGTAATGTCGATTTAACTAAAATAAAAAGAATGATCAGTGCTGTTACAGGGGGAACTCGGTTTGAACCAAGGACCTCTCGATCTGCAATCGAATGCTCTACCACTTAACTATTCGCCCTTGTTAAAGGCCGTTATGTCGATTTAACTAAAATAAACGGAATGATCCGTGCTACTACAGGGAGAACTCGGGTTTGATACAAGGACCTCTCGATCTGCAGTGGAATGCTCTACCACT
Source organism: Phalangium opilio (assembly GCF_054372755.1). Taxonomy (NCBI): domain Eukaryota; kingdom Metazoa; phylum Arthropoda; class Arachnida; order Opiliones; family Phalangiidae; genus Phalangium; species Phalangium opilio. The sequence goes on from NW_028324241.1 coordinate 1,991,313, forward strand.
GAGCTATTCCCCCTTGTTCAGAGCCGTAATGTCGATTTAACTAAAATAAACGGAATGATCCGTGCTACTACAGGGGGAACTCCGGTTTGAAAGAAGGACCTCTCGATCTGCAGTCGAATGCTCTACCACTGAGCTATTCCCCCTTGTTCAAGGCCCCAAAGTCGATTTAATAAAATAAACGGAATGATCCGTGCTGTTACAGGGAGAACTCGGGTTTGAATTAAGAACCTCTCGATCTGCAGTCGAATGCTCTACCACTGAGATATTCCCCCTTGTTCAAGGCCCCAAAGTCGTTTTAACTAAAATAAACGGAATGATCCGTGCTGTTACAGGGGGAACTCGGGTTTGAACCAAGGATCTCTCGATCTGCAGTCGAATGCGAGTTATCCCTCCTTGTTCCTAGCCGTAATGTCGATTTAACTAAAATAAAGGGAATAATCCGTGCTGTTACAGGGGGAACTCGGGTTTGAACCAAGGACCTCTCGATCTGCAGTCGAATGCGAGTTATCCCTCCTTGTTCCTAGCCGTAATGTCGATTTAACTAAAATAAACGGAATGATCCGTGCTGTTACAGGGGGAAATCGGGTTTGAACCAAGGACCTCTCAATCTGCAGTCGAATGCGAGTTATCCCTCCTTGTTCCTAGCCGTAATGTCGATTTAACTAAAATAATTGGAATGATCCGTGCTGTTACAGGGGGAACTCAGGTTTGAACCAAGGACCTCTCGATCTACAGTCGAATGCGAGTTATCCCTCCTTGTTCCTAGCCGTAATGTCGATTTAATTAAAATAAAGGGAATAGTCCGTGCTGTTACAGGGGGAACTCGGGTTTGAACCAAGAACCTCTCGACCTGCAGTCGAATGCGAGCTATATCTCCTTGTTCCTAGCCGTAATGTCGATTTAACTAAAATAAAAAGAATGATCAGTGCTGTTACAGGGGGAACTCGGTTTGAACCAAGGACCTCACGATCTGCAATCGAATGCTCTACCACTTAACTATTCGCCCTTGTTAAAGGCCGTAATGTCGATTTAACTAAAGTAAACGGAATGATCCGTGCTACTACAGGGAGAACTCGGGTTTGAAACAAGGACCTCTCGATCTGCAGTCGAATGCTCTACCACTGAGCTATTCCCCCTTGTTCAAGGCCGTAATGTCGATTTAACTAAAATAAACGGAATGATCCGTGCTGTTACAGGGGGAACTCGGGTTTGAACCAAGGACCTTTCGATCTGCAGTCGAATGCGAGTTATCCCTCCTTGTTCATAGCCGTACTGTCGATTTAACTAAAATAAACGGAATAATCCGTGCTGTTACAGGGGGAACTCGGGTTTGAACCAAGGACCTCTCGATCTACAGTCGAATGCACTACCACTGAGCTATTCCCCCTTGTTCAAGGCCGTAATGTCGATTTAACTAAAATAAACGGAATGATCCGTGCTGTTACAGGGGGAACTCGGGTTTGAACCAAGGACCTTTCGATCTGCAGTCGAATGCGAGTTATCCCTCCTTGTTCATAGCCGTACTGTCGATTTAACTAAAATAAACGGAATAATCCGTGCTGTTACAGGGGGAACTCGGGTTTGAACCAAGAACCTCTCGATCTGCAGTCGAATGCGAGCTATCCCTCCTTGTTCCTAGCCGTAATGTCGATTTAACTAAAATAAACGGAATGATGCGTGCTATTACAGGGGGAACTCGGGTTTGAACCAAAGACCTCTCGATCTCAGTCGAATGCTCTACCACTGAGCTATTCCCCTTTGTTCCTCGCCGTAATGTCGATTTAACTAAAATAAAGGGAATAATCCGTGCTGTTACAGGGGGAACTCGGGTTTGAACCAAGAACCTCTCGATCTGCAGTCGAATGCGAGCTATATCTCCTTGTGCCTAGCCGTAATGTCGATTTAACTAAAATAAAAAGAATGATCAGTGCTGTTACAGGGGGAACTCGGTTTGAACCAAGGACCTCTCGATCTGCAATCGAATGCTCTACCACTTAACTATTCGCCCTTGTTAAAGGCCGTTATGTCGATTTAACTAAAATAAACGGAATGATCCGTGCTACTACAGGGAGAACTCGGGTTTGATACAAGGACCTCTCGATCTGCAGTCGAATGCTCTACCACTGAGCTATTCCCCCTTGTTCAGAGCCGTAATGTCGATTTAACTAAAATAAACGGAATGATCCGTGCTACTACAGGGGGAACTCCGGTTTGAAAAAAGGACCTCTCGATCTGCAGTCGAATGCTCTACCACTGAGCTATTCCCCCTTGTTCAAGGCCCCAAAGTCGATTTAATTAAAATAAACGGAATGATCCGTGCTGTTACAGGGAGAACTCGGGTTTGAATTAAGAACCTCTCGATCTGCAGTCGAATGCTCTACCACTGAGCTATTCCCCCTTGTTCAAGGCCCCAAAGTCGTTTTAACTAAAATAAACGGAATGATCCGTGCTGTTACAGGGGGAACTCAGGTTTGAACCAAGGACCTCTCGATCTACAGTCGAATGCGAGTTATCCCTCCTTGTTCCTAGCCGTAATGTCGATTTAATTAAAATAAAGGGAATAGTCCGTGCTGTTACAGGGGGAACTCGGGTTTTAACCAAGGACCTCTCGATCTGCAGTCGAATGCTCTACCATTGAGCTATTCCCCTTGTTCCTAGCCGTAATGTCGATTTAACTAAAATAATTGGAATGATCCGTGCTGTTACAGGGGGAACTCAGGTTTGAACCAAGGACCTCTCGATCTACAGTCGAATGCGAGTTATCCCTCCTTGTTCCTAGCCGTAATGTCGATTTAATTAAAATGAAGGGAATAGTCCGTGCTGTTACAGGGGGAACTCGGGTTTGAACCAAGGACCTCTCGATCTGCAGTCGAATGCTCTACCACTGAGCTATTCCCCCTTGTTCAAGGCCGTAATGTCGATTTAACTAAAATAAACGGAATGATCCGTGCTGTTACAGGGGAACTCGGGTTTTAACCAAGGACCTCTCGATCTGCAGTCGAATGCTCTACCATTGAGCTATTCCCCTTGTTCATAGTCGTAATGTCGTTTTAAATAAAATAAACTGAATGATCCGTGCTGTTACAGGGGGAACTCGGGTTTGAACCAAGGACCTTTCGATCTGCAGTCGAATGCGAGTTGTCCCTCCTTGTTCCTAGCCGTAATGTCGATTTAACTAAAATAATTGGAATGATCCGTGCTGTTACAGGGGGAACTCGGGTTTGAACCAAGAACCTCTCGACCTGCAGTCGAATGCGAGCTATATCTCCTTGTTCCTAGCCGTAATGTCGATTTAACTAAAATAAAAAGAATGATCAGTGCTGTTACAGGGGGAACTCGGTTTGAACCAAGGACCTCACGATCTGCAATCGAATGCTCTACCACTTAACTATTCGCCCTTGTTAAAGGCCGTAATGTCGATTTAACTAAAGTAAACGGAATGATCCGTGCTACTACAGGGAGAACTCGGGTTTGAAACAAGGACCTCTCGATCTGCAGTCGAATGCTCTACCACTGAGCTATTCCCCCTTGTTCAAGGCCGTAATGTCGATTTAACTAAAATAAACGGAATGATCCGTGCTGTTACAGGGGGAACTCGGGTTTGAACCAAGGACCTTTCGATCTGCAGTCGAATGCGAGTTATCCCTCCTTGTTCATAGCCGTACTGTCGATTTAACTAAAATAAACGGAATAATCCGTGCTGTTACAGGGGGAACTCGGGTTTGAACCAAGGACCTCTCGATCTACAGTCGAATGCACTACCACTGAGCTATTCCCCCTTGTTCAAGGCCGTAATGTCGATTTAACTAAAATAAACGGAATGATCCGTGCTGTTACAGGGGGAACTCGGTTTGAACCAAGGACCTTTCGATCTGCAGTCGAATGCGAGTTATCCCTCCTTGTTCATAGCCGTACTGTCGATAAGAATAAAATAAACGGAATGATCCGTGTTGTTACAGGGGGAACTCGGGTTTAAACCCAGAACCTCTCGATCTGCAGTCGAATGCGAGCTATCCCTCCTTGTTCCTAGCCGTAATGTCGATTTAACTAAAATAAACGGAATGATGCGTGCTATTACAGGGGGAACTCGGGTTTGAACCAAAGACCAGACCTCTCGATCTCAGTCGAATGCTCTACCACTGAGCTATTCCCCTTTGTTCCTCGCCGTAATGTCGATTTAACTAAAATAAAGGGAATAATCCGTGCTGTTACAGGGGGAACTCGGGTTTGAACCAAGAACCTCTCGATCTGCAGTCGAATGCGAGCTAAATCTCCTTGTTCTTAGCCGTAATGTCGATTTAACTAAAATAAAAAGAATGATCAGTGCTGTTACAGGGGGAACTCGGTTTGAACCAAGGACCTCTCGATCTGCAATCGAATGCTCTACCACTTAACTATTCGCCCTTGTTAAAGGCCGTTATGTCGATTTAACTAAAATAAACGGAATGATCCGTGCTACTACAGGGAGAACTCGGGTTTGATACAAGGACCTCTCGATCTGCAGTCGAATGCTCTACCACTGAGCTATTCCCCCTTGTTCAGAGCCGTAATGTCGATTTAACTAAAATAAACGGAATGATCCGTGCTACTACAGGGGGAACTCCGGTTTGAAAGAAGGACCTCTCGATCTGCAGTCGAATGCTCTACCACTGAGCTATTCCCCCTTGTTCAAGGCCCCAAAGTCGATTTAATTAAAATAAACGGAATGATCCGTGCTGTTACAGGGAGAACTCGGGTTTGAATTAAGAACCTCTCGATCTGCAGTCGAATGCTCTACCACTGAGCTTTTCCCCCTTGTTCAAGGCCCCAAAGTCGTTTTAACTAAAATAAACGGAATGATCCGTGCTGTTACAGGGGGAACTCGGGTTTGAACCAAGGATCTCTCGATCTGCAGTCGAATGCGAGTTATCCCTCCTTGTTCCTAGCCGTAATGTCGATTTAACTAAAATAAAGGGAATAATCCGTGCTGTTACAGGGGGAACTCGGGTTTGAACCAAGGACCTCTCGATCTGCAGTCGAATGCGAGTTATCCCTCCTTGTTCCTAGCCGTAATGTCGATTTAACTAAAATAAAGGGAATAATCCGTGCTGTTACAGGGGGAACTCGGGTTTGAACCAAGGACCTCTCGATCTGCAGTCGAATGCGAGTTATCCCTCCTTGTTCCTAGCCGTAATGTCGATTTAACTAAAATAAACGGAATGATCCGTGCTGTTACAGGGGGAACTCGGGTTTGAACCAAGGACCTCTCAATCTGCAGTCGAATGCGAGTTATCCCTCCTTGTTCCTAGCCGTAATGTCGGTTTAACTAAAATAATTGGAATGATCCGTGCTGTTACAGGGGGAACTCAGGTTTGAACCAAGGACCTCTCGATCTACAGTCGAATGCGAGTTATCCCTCCTTGTTCCTAGCCGTAATGTCGATTTAATTAAAATAAAGGGAATAGTCCGTGCTGTTACAGGGGGAACTCGGGTTTGAACCAAGGACCTCTCGATCTGCAGTCGAATGCTCTACCACTGAGCTATTCCCCCTTGTTCAAGGCCGTAATGTCTATTTAACTAAAATAAACGGAATGATCCGTGCTGTTACAGGGGGAACTCGGGTTTTAACCAAGGACCTCTCGATCTGCAGTCGAATGCTCTACCATTGAGCTATTCCCCTTGTTCATAGTCGTAATGTCGTTTTAAATAAAATAAACTGAATGATCCGTGCTGTTACAGGGGGAACTCGGGTTTGAACCAAGGACCTTTCGATCTGCAGTCGAATGCGAGTTGTCCCTCCTTGTTCCTAGCCGTAATGTCGATTTAACTAAAATAATTGGAATGATCCGTGCTGTTACAGGGGGAACTCGGGTTTGAACCAAGAACCTCTCGACCTGCAGTCGAATGCGAGCTATATCTCCTTGTTCCTAGCCGTAATGTCGATTTAACTAAAAAAAAAGAATGATCAGTGCTGTTACAGGGGGAACTCGGTTTGAACCAAGGACCTCACGATCTGCAATCGATTGCTCTACCACTGAGCTATTCCCCCTTGTTCAAGGCCGTAATGTCTATTTAACTAAAATAAACGGAATGATCCGTGCTGTTACAGGGGGAACTCGGGTTTGAACCAAGGACCTCTCGATCTGCAGTCGAATGCTCTACCACTGAGCTATTCCCCCTTGTTCAAGGCCGTAATGTCGATTTAACTAAAATAAACGGAATGATCCGTGCTGTTACAGGGGGAACTCGGGTTTGAACCAAGGACCTCTCGATCTGCAGTCGAATGCGAGTTATCCCTCCTTGTTCCTAGCCGTAATGTCGATTTAACTAAAATAAAGGGAATAATCCGTGCTGTTACAGGGGGAACTCGGGTTTGAACCAAGGACCTCTCGATCTGCAGTCGAATGCTCTACCACTGAGCTATTCCCCCTTGTTCAAGGCCGTAATGTCGATTTAACTAAAATAAACGGAATGATCCGTGCTGTTACAGGGGGAACTCGGGTTTGAACCAAGGACCTCTCGATCTGCAGTCGAATGCGAGTTATCCCTCCTTGTTCCTAGCCGTAATGTCGATTTAACTAAAATAAAGGGAATAATCCGTGCTGTTACAGGGGGAACTCGGCTTTGAACCAAGGACCTCTCGATCTGCAGTCGAATGTTCTACCACTGAGCTATTCCCCCCTTGTTCAAGGCCGTAATGTCGATTTAACTAAAATAAACGGAATGATCCGTGCTGTTACAGAGGGAACTCGGGTTTAAACCCAGAACCTCTCGATCTGCAGTCGAATGCGAGCTATCCCTCCTTGTTCCTAGCCGTAATGTCGATTTACCTAAAATAAACGGAATGATCCGTGCTGTTACAGGGGGAACTCGGGTTTGAACCAAGGACCTTTCGATCTGCAGTCGAATGCGAGCTATCCCTCCTTGTTCCTAGCCGTAATGTCGATTTAACTAAATTAAAAGGAATGATCAGTGCTGTTACAGGCGGAACTCGGTTTGAACCAAGGACCTCACGATCTGCAATCGAATGCTCTACCACTTAACTATTCGCCCTTGTTAAAGGCCGTAATGTCGATTTAACTAAAATAAACGGAATGATCCGTGCTACTACAGTGAGAACTCGGGTTTGAAACAAGGACCTCTCGATCTGCAGTCGAATGCTCTACCACTGAGCTATTCCCCCTTGTTCAGAGCCGTAATGTCGATTTAACTAAAATAAACGGAATGATCCGTGCTACTACAGGGGGAACTCCGGTTTGAAAGAAGGACCTCTCGATCTGCAGTCGAATGCTCTACCACTGAGCTATTCCCCTTGTTAAAGGCCCCAAAGTCGTTTTAACTAAAATAAACGGAATGATCCGTGCTGTTACAGGGGGAACTCGGGTTTGAACCAAGGATCTCTCGATCTGCAGTCGAATGCGAGTTATCCCTCCTTGTTCCTAGCCGTAATATCGATTTAACTAAAATAAAGGGAATAATCCGTGCTGTTACAGGGGGAACTCGGGTTTGAACCAAGGACCTCTCGATCTGCAGTCGAATGCGAGTTATCCCTCCTTGTTCTTAGCCGTAATGTCGATTTAACTAAAATAAACGGAATGATCCGTGCTGTTACAGGGGGAACTCGGGTTTGAACCAAGGATCTCTCGATCTGCAGTCGAATGCTCTACCACTGAGCTATTCCCCCTTGTTCAGAGCCGTAATGTCGATTTAACTAAAATAAACGGAATGATCCGTGCTGTTACAGGGGGAACTCGGTTTGAGCCAAGGACCTCTCGATCTGCAGTCGAATGCTCTACCACTTAACTATTCCCCCTTGTTAAAGGCCGTAATGTCGATTTAACTAAAATAAACGGAATGATCCGTGCTATTACAGGCGGAACTCCGGTTTGAACCAAGGACCTTTCGATCTGCAGTCGAATGCTCTACCACTGAGCTATTCCCCCTTGTTCATAACCGTAATGTCGATTTAACTAAAATAAACGGAATGATCCGTGCTGTTACAGGGGGAACTCGGGTGTGAACCAAGGACTTCTCGATCTGCAGTCGAATGCTCTAACACTGAGCTAATCCCCCTTGTTAAAGGCCGTAATGTCGATTTAACTAAAATAAAGGGAATAATCCGTGCTGTTACAGGGGGAACTCGGGGTTGAACCAAGAACCTCTCGATCTGCAGTCGAATGCGAGATATATCTCCTTGTTCCTAGCCGTAATGTCGATTTAACTAAAATAATTGGAATGATCCGTGCTGTTACAGGGGGAACTCGGGTTTGAACCAAGAACCTCTCGACCTGCAGTCGAATGCGAGCTATATCTCCTTGTGCCTAGCCGTAATGTCGATTTAACTAAAATAAAAAGAATGATCAGTGCTGTTACAGGGGGAACTCGGTTTGAACCAAGGACCTCTCGATCTGCAATCGAAAGCTCTACCACTTAACTATTCGCCCTTGTTAAAGGCCGTAATGTCGATTTAACTAAAATAAACGGAATGATCCGTGCTACTACAGGGAGAACTCGGGTTTGATACAAGGATCTCTCGATCTGCAGTCGAATGCGAGTTATCCCTCCTTGTTCCTAGCCGTAATGTCGATTTAACTAAAACAAAAAGAATGATCAGTGCTGTTACAGGGGGAACTCGGTTTGAACCAAGGACCTCTCGATCTGCAATCGAATGCTCTACCACTTAACTATTCGCCCTTGTTAAAGACCGTAATGTCGATTTAACTAAAATAAACGGAATGATCCGTGCTACTACAGGGAGAACTCGGGTTTGATACAAGGATCTCTCGATCTGCAGTCGAATGCTCTACCACTGAGCTATTCCCCCTTGTTCAGAGCCGTAATGTCGATTTAACTACAATAAACGGAATGATCCGTGCTACTACAGGGGGAACTCGGGTTTGAACCAAGAACCTCTCGACCTGCAGTCGAATGCGAGCTATATCTCCTTGTTCCTAGCCGTAATGTCGATTTAACTAAAATAAAAAGAATGATCCGTGCTATTACAGGGGGAACTCCGGTTTGAACCAAGGACCTTTCGATCTGCAGTCGAATGCTCTACCACTGAGCTATTCCCCCTTGTTCAAAACCGTAATGTCGATTTAACTAAAATAAACGGAATGATCCGTGCTGTTACAGGGGGAACTCGGGTGTGAACCAAGGACCTCTCGATCTGCAGTCGAATGCTCTAACACTGAGCTAATCCCCCTTGTTAAAGGCCGTAATGTCGATTTAACTAAAATAAACGGAATGATCCGTGCTATTACAGGGGGAACTCGGGTTTGAACCAAAGACCTCTCGATCTCAGTCGAATGCTCTACCACTGAGCTATTCCCCCTTGTTCATAACCGTAATGTCGATTTAACTAAAATAAACGGAATGATCCGTGCTGTTACAGGGGGAACTCGGGTGTGATCCAAGGACTTCTCGATCTGCAGTCGAATGCTCTAACACTGAGCTAATCCCCCTTGTTAAAGGCCGTAATGTCGATTTAACTAAAATAAACGGAATGATCCGTGCTATTACAGGGGGAACTCGGGTTTGAACCAAAGACCTCTCGATCTCAGTCGAATGCTCTACCACTGAGCTATTCCCCTTTGTTCCTCGCCGTAATGTCGATTTAACTAAAATAAAGGGAATAATCCGTGCTGTTACAGGGGGAACTCGGGTTTGAACCAAGAACCTCTCGATCTGCAGTCGAATGCGAGCTATATCTCCTTGTGCCTAGCCGTAATGTCGATTTAACTAAAATAAAAAGAATGATCAGTGCTGTTACAGGGGGAACTCGGTTTGAACCAAGGACCTCTCGATCTGCAATCGAAAGCTCTACCACTTAACTATTCGCCCTTGTTAAAGGCCGTAATGTCGATTTAACTAAAATAAACGGAATGATCCGTGCTACTACAGGGAGAACTCGGGTTTGATACAAGGATCTCTCGATCTGCAGTCAATTGCGAGTTATCCCTCCTTGTTCCTAGCCGTAATGTCGATTTAACTAAAACAAAAAGAATGATCAGTGCTGTTACAGGGGGAACTCGGTTTGAACCAAGGACCTCCCGATCTGCAATCGAATGCTCTACCACTTAACTATTCGCCCTTGTTAAAGGCGGTAATGTCGATTTAACTAAAATAAACGGAATGATCCGTGCTACTACAGGGAGAACTCGGGTTTTATACAAGGATCTCTCGATCTGCAGTCGAATGCTCTACCACTGAGCTATTCCCCCTTGTTCAGAGCCGTAATGTCGATTTAACTACAATAAACGGAATGATCCGTGCTACTACAGGGGGAACTCGGGTTTGAACCAAGAACCTCTCGACCTGCAGTCGAATGCGAGCTATATCTCCTTGTTCCTAGCCGTAATGTCGATTTAACTAAAATAAAAAGAATGATCCGTGCTATTACAGGGGGAACTCCGGTTTGAACCAAGGACCTTTCGATCTGCAGTCGAATGCTCTACCACTGAGCTATTCCCCCTTGTTCATAACCGTAATGTCGATTTAACTAAAATAAACGGAATGATCCGTGCTGTTACAGGGGGAACTCGGGTGTGAACCAAGGACCTCTCGATCTGCAGTCGAATGCTCTAACACTGAGCTAATCCCCCTTGTTAAAGGCCGTAATGTCGATTTAACTAAAATAAACGGAATGATCCGTGCTATTACAGGGGGAACTCGGGTTTGAACCAAAGACCTCTCGATCTCAGTCGAATGCTCTACCACTGAGCTATTCCCCCTTGTTCATAACCGTAATGTCGATTTAACTAAAATAAACGGAATGATCCGTGCTGTTACAGGGGGAACTCGGGTGTGATCCAAGGACTTCTCGATCTGCAGTCGAATGCTCTAACACTGAGCTAATCCCCCTTGTTAAAGGCCGTAATGTCGATTTAACTAAAATAAACGGAATGATCCGTGCTATTACAGGGGGAACTCGGGTTTGAACCAAAGACCTCTCGATCTCAGTCGAATGCTCTACCACTGAGCTATTCCCCTTTGTTCCTCGCCGTAATGTCGATTTAACTAAAATAAAGGGAATAATCCGTGCTGTTACAGGGGGAACTCGGGTTTGAACCAAGAACCTCTCGATCTGCAGTCGAATGCGAGCTATATCTCCTTGTGCCTAGCCGTAATGTCGATTTAACTAAAATAAAAAGAATGATCAGTGCTGTTACAGGGGGAACTCGGTTTGAACCAAGGACCTCTCGATCTGCAATCGAAAGCTCTACCACTTAACTATTCGCCCTTGTTAAAGGCCGTGATGTCGATTTAACTAAAATAAACGGAATGATCCGTGCTACTACAGGGAGAACTCGGGTTTGATACAAGGATCTCTCGATCTGCAGTCGAATGCGAGTTATCCCTCCTTGTTCCTAGCCGTAATGTCGATTTAACTAAAACAAAAAGAATGATCAGTGCTGTTACAGGGGGAACTCGGTTTGAACCAAGGACCTCCCGATCTGCAATCGAATGCTCTACCACTTAACTATTCGCCCTTGTTAAAGGCGGTAATGTCGATTTAACTAAAATAAACGGAATGATCCGTGCTACTACAGGGAGAACTCGGGTTTGATACAAGGATCTCTCGATCTGCAGTCGAATGCTCTACCACTGAGCTATTCCCCCTTGTTCAGAGCCGTAATGTCGATTTAACTAAAATAAACGGAATGATCCGTGCTACTACAGGGGGAACTCGGGTTTGAACCAAGAACCTCTCGACCTGCAGTCGAATGCGAGCTATATCTCCTTGTTCCTAGCCGTAATGTCGATTTAACTAAAATAAAAAGAATGATCCGTGCTATTACAGGGGGTACTCCGGTTTGAACCAAGGACCTTTCGATCTGCAGTCGAATGCTCTACCACTGAGCTATTCCCCCTTGTTCAAAACCGTAATGTCGATTTAACTAAAATAAACGGAATGATCCGTGCTGTTACAGGGGGAACTCGGGTGTGAACCAAGGACCTCTCGATCTGCAGTCGAATGCTCTAACACTGAGCTAATCCCCCTTGTTAAAGGCCGTAATGTCGATTTAACTAAAATAAACGGAATGATCCGTGCTATTACAGGGGGAACTCGGGTTTGAACCAAAGACCTCTCGATCTCAGTCGAATGCTCTACCACTGAGCTATTCCCCCTTGTTCATAACCGTAATGTCGATTTAACTAAAATAAAGGGAATAATCCGTGCTGTTACAGGGGGAACTCGGGTTTGAACCAAGAACCTCTCGATCTGCAGTCGAATGCGAGCTATATCTCCTTGTGCCTAGCCGTAATGTCGATTTAACTAAAATAAAAAGAATGATCAGTGCTGTTACAGGGGGAACTCGGTTTGAACCAAGGACCTCTCGATCTGCAATCGAAAGCTCTACCACTTAACTATTCGCCCTTGTTAAAGGCCGTAATGTCGATTTAACTAAAATAAACGGAATGATCCGTGCTACTACAGGGAGAACTCGGGTTTGATACAAGGATCTCTCGATCTGCAGTCGAATGCGAGTTATCCCTCCTTGTTCCTAGCCGTAATGTCGATTTAACTAAAACAAAAAGAATGATCAGTGCTGTTACAGGGGGAACTCGGTTTGAACCAAGGACCTCCCGATCTGCAATCGAATGCTCTACCACTTAACTATTCGCCCTTGTTAAAGGCGGTAATGTCGATTTAACTAAAATAAACGGAATGATCCGTGCTACTACAGGGAGAACTCGGGTTTGATACAAGGATCTCTCGATCTGCAGTCGAATGCTCTACCACTGAGCTATTCCCCCTTGTTCAGAGCCGTAATGTCGATTTGACTACAATAAACGGAATGATCCGTGCTGTTACAGGGGGAACTCGGGTGTGAACCAAGGACCTCTCGATCTGCAGTCGAATGCTCTAACACTGAGCTAATCCCCCTTGTTAAAGGCCGTAATGTCGATTTAACTAAAATAAACGGAATGATCCGTGCTATTACAGGGGGAACTCGGGTTTGAACCAAAGACCTCTCGATCTCAGTCGAATGCTCTACCACTGAGCTATTCCCCCTTGTTCATAACCGTAATGTCGATTTAACTAAGATAAACGGAATGATCCGTGCTGTTACAGGGGGAACTCGGGTGTGATCCAAGGACTTCTCGATCTGCAGTCGAATGCTCTAACACTGAGCTAATCCCCCTTGTTAAAGGCCGTAATGTCGATTTAACTAAAATAAACGGAATGATCCGTGCTATTACAGGGGGAACTCGGGTTTGAACCAAAGACCTCTCGATCTCAGTCGAATGCTCTACCACTGAGCTATTCCCCTTTGTTCCTCGCCGTAATGTCGATTTAACTAAAATAAAGGGAATAATCCGTGCTGTTACAGGGGGAACTCGGGTTTGAACCAAGAACCTCTCGATCTGCAGTCGAATGCGAGCTATATCTCCTTGTGCCTAGCCGTAATGTCGATTTAACTAAAATAAAAAGAATGATCAGTGCTGTTACAGGGGGAACTCGGTTTGAACCAAGGACCTCTCGATCTGCAATCGAAAGCTCTACCACTTAACTATTCGCCCTTGTTAAAGGCCGTAATGTCGATTTAACTAAAATAAACGGAATGATCCGTGCTACTACAGGGAGAACTCGGGTTTGATACAAGGATCTCTCGATCTGCAGTCGAATGCGAGTTATCCCTCCTTGTTCCTAGCCGTAATGTCGATTTAACTAAAACAAAAAGAATGATCAGTGCTGTTACAGGGGGAACTCGGTTTGAACCAAGGACCTCCCGATCTGCAATCGAATGCTCTACCACTTAACTATTCGCCCTTGTTAAAGGCGGTAATGTCGATTTAACTAAAATAAACGGAATGATCCGTGCTACTACAGGGAGAACTCGGGTTTGATACAAGGATCTCTCGATCTGCAGTCGAATGCTCTACCACTGAGCTATTCCCCCTTGTTCAGAGCCGTAATGTCGATTTAACTACAATAAACGGAATGATCCGTGCTACTACAGGGGGAACTCGGGTTTGAACCAAGAACCTCTCGACCTGCAGTCGAATGCGAGCTATATCTCCTTGTTCCTAGCCGTAATGTCGATTTAACTAAAATAAAAAGAATGATCCGTGCTATTACAGGGGGAACTCCGGTTTGAACCAAGGACCTTTCGATCTGCAGTCGAATGCTCTACCACTGAGCTATTCCCCCTTGTTCATAACCGTAATGTCGATTTAACTAAAATAAACGGAATGATCCGTGCTGTTACAGGGGGAACTCGGGTGTGAACCAAGGACCTCTCGATCTGCAGTCGAATGCTCTAACACTGAGCTAATCCCCCTTGTTAAAGGCCGTAATGTCGATTTAACTAAAATAAACGGAATGATCCGTGCTATTACAGGGGGAACTCGGGTTTGAACCAAAGACCTCTCGATCTCAGTCGAATGCTCTACCACTGACCTATTCCCCTTTGTTCCTCGCCGTAATGTCGATTTAACTAAAATAAAGGGAATAATCCGTGCTGTTACAGGGGGAACTCGGGTTTGAACCAAGAACCTCTCGATCTGCAGTCGAATGCGAGCTATATCTCCTTGTGCCTAGCCGTAATGTCGATTTAACTAAAATAAAAATAATGATCAGTGCTGTTACAGGGGGAACTCGGTTTGAACCAAGGACCTCTCGATCTGCAATCGAAAGCTCTACCACTTAACTATTCGCCCTTGTTAAAGGCCGTAATGTCGATTTAACTAAAATAAACGGAATGATCCGTGCTACTACAGGGAGAACTCGGGTTTGATACAAGGATCTCTCGATCTGCAGTCGAATGCGAGTTATCCCTCCTTGTTCCTAGCCGTAATGTCGATTTAACTAAAACAAAAAGAATGATCAGTGCTGTTACAGGGGGAACTCGGTTTGAACCAAGGACCTCCCGATCTGCAATCGAATGCTCTACCACTTAACTATTCGCCCTTGTTAAAGGCGGTAATGTCGATTTAACTAAAATAAACGGAATGATCCGTGCTACTACAGGGAGAACTCGGGTTTGATACAAGGATCTCTCGATCTGCAGTCGAATGCTCTACCACTGAGCTATTCCCCCTTGTTCAGAGCCGTAATGTCGATTTAACTACAATAAACGGAATGATCCGTGCTACTACAGGGGGAACTCGGGTTTGAACCAAGAACCTCTCGACCTGCAGTCGAATGCGAGCTATATCTCCTTGTTCCTAGCCGTAATGTCGATTTAACTAAAATAAAAAGAATGATCCGTGCTATTACAGGGAAAACTCCGGTTTGAACCAAGGACCTTTCGATCTGCAGTCGAATGCTCTACCACTGAGCTATTCCCCCTTGTTCATAACCGTAATGTCGATTTAACTAAAATAAACGGAATGATCCGTGCTGTTACAGGGGGAACTCGGGTGTGAACCAAGGACCTCTCGATCTGCAGTCGAATGCTCTAACACTGAGCTAATCCCCCTTGTTAAAGGCCGTAATGTCGATTTAACTAAAATAAACGGAATGATCCGTGCTATTACAGGGGGAACTCGGGTTTGAACCAAAGACCTCTCGATCTCAGTCGAATGCTCTACCACTGAGCTATTCCCCTTTGTTCCTCGCCGTAATGTCGATTTAACTAAAATAAAGGGAATAATCCGTGCTGTTACAGGGGGAACTCGGGTTTGAACCAAGAACCTCTCGACCTGCAGTCGAATGCGAGCTATATCTCCTTGTTCCTAGCCGTAATGTCGATTTAACTAAAATAAAGGGAATAATCCGTGCTGTTACAGGGGGAACTCGGGTTTGAACCAAGAACCTCTCGACCTGCAGTCGAATGCGAGCTATATCTCCTTGTTCCTAGCCGTAATGTCGATTTAACTAAAATAAAAAGAATGATCAGTGCTGTTACAGGGGGAACTCGGTTTGAACCAACGACCTCACGATCTGCAATCGAATGCTCTACCACTTAACTATTCGCCCTTGTTAAAGGCCGTAATGTCGATTTAACTAAAATAAACGGAATGATCCGTGCTACTACAGGGAGAACTCGGGTTTGAAACAAGGACCTCTCGATCTGCAGTCGAATGCTCTACCACTGAGCTATTCCCCCTTGTTCAGAGCCGTAATGTCGATTTAACTAAAATAAAGGGAATGATCCGTGCTACTACAGGGGGAACTCCGGTTTGAAAGAAGGACCTCTCGATCTGCAGTCGAATGCTCTACCACTGAGCTATTCCCCCTTGTTAAAGGCCCCAAAGTCGTTTTAACTAAAATAAACGGAATGATCCGTGCTGTTACAGGGGGAACTCGGGTTTGAACCAAGGATCTCTCGATCTGCAGTCGAATGCGAGTTATCCCTCCTTGTTCCTAGCCGTAATATCGATTTAACTAAAATAAAGGGAATAATCCGTGCTGTTACAGGGGGAATTCGGGTTTGAACCAAGGACTTCTCGATCTGCAGTCGAATGCGAGTTATCCCTCCTTGTTCCTAGCCGTAATGTCGATTTAACTAAAATAAACGGAATGATCCGAGCAGTTACAGGGGGAACTCGGGTTTGAACCAAGGACCTCTCGATCTGCAGTCGAATAAGAGTTATCCCTCCTTGTTCCTAGCCGTAATGTCGATTTAACTAAAATAAACGGAATGATCCGTGCTGTTACAGGGGGAACTCGGGTTTGAACCAAGGATCTCTCGATCTGCAGTCGAATGCTCTACCACTGAGCTATTCCCCCTTGTTCAGAGCCGTAATGTCGATTTAACTAAAATAAACGGAATGATCCGTGCTGTTACAGGGGGAACTCGGTTTGAGCCAAGGACCTCTCGATCTGCAGTCGAATGCTCTACCACTTAACTATTCCCCCTTGTTAAAGGCCGTAATGTCGATTTAACTAAAATAAACGGAATGATCCGTGCTATTACAGGGGGAACTCCGGTTTGAACCAAGGACCTTTCGATCTGCAGTCGAATGCTCTACCACTGAGCTATTCCCCCTTGTTCATAACCGTAATGTCGATTTAACTAAAATAAACGGAATGATCCGTGCTACTACAGGGAGAACTCGGGTTTGATACAAGGATCTCTCGATCTGCAGTCGAATGCTCTACCACTGAGCTATTCCCCCTTGTTCAGAGCCGTAATGTCGATTTAACTAAAATAAACGGAATGATCCGTGCTACTACAGGGGGAACTCCGGTTTGAACCAAGGACCTTTCGATCTGCAGTCGAATGCGAGTTGTCCCTCCTTGTTCCTAGCCGTAATGTCGATTTAACTAAAATAAACGGAATGATCCGTGCTATTACAGGGGGAACTAGGGTTTGAACCAAAGACCTCTCGATCTCAGTCGAATGCTCTACCACTGAGCTATTCCCCTTTGTTCCTCGCCGTAATGTCGATTTAACTAAAATAAAGGGAATAATCCGTGCTGTTACAGGGGGAACTCGGGTTTGAACCAAGAACCTCTCGATCTGCAGTCGAATGCGAGCTATATCTCCTTGTGCCTAGCCGTAATGTTGATTTAACTAAAATAAAAAGAATGATCAGTGCTGTTACAGGGGGAACTCGGTTTGAACCAAGGACCTCTCGATCTGCAATCGAATGCTCTACCACTTAACTATTCGCCCTTGTTAAAGGCCGTAATGTCGATTTAACTAAAATAAACGGAATGATCCGTGCTACTACAGGGAGAACTCGGGTTTGATACAAGGCCCTCTCGATCTGCAGTCGAATGCGAGTTATCCCTCCTTGTTCCTAGCCGTAATGTCGATTTAACTAAAATAAAAAGAATGATCAGTGCTGTTACAGGGGGAACTCGGTTTGAACCAAGGACCTCTCGATCTGCAATCGAATGCTCTACCACTTAACTATTCGCCCTTGTTAAAGGCCGTAATGTCGATTTAACTAAAATAAACGGAATGATCCGTGCTACTACAGGGAGAACTCGGGTTTGGTACAAGGATCTCTCGATCTGCAGTCCAATGCTCTACCACTGAGCTATTCCCCCTTGTTCAGAGCCGTAATGTCGATTTAACTAAAATAAACGGAATGATCCGTGCTACAACAGGGGGAACTCCGGTTTGAACCAAGGACCTTTCGATCTGCAGTCGAATGCGAGTTGTCCCTCCTTGTTCCTAGCCGTAATGTCGATTTAACTAAAATAATTGGAATGATCCGTGCTGTTACAGGGGGAACTCGGGTTTGAACCAAGAACCTCTCGACCTGCAGTCGAATGCGAGCTATATCTCCTTAATCCTAGCCGTAATGTCGATTAAACTAAAATAAAAAGAATGATCAGTGCTGTTACAGGGGGAACTCGGTTTGAACCAAGGACCTCACGATCTGCAATCGAATGCTCTACCACTTAACTATTCGCCCTTGTTAAAGGCCGTAATGTCGATTTAACTAAAATAAACGGAATGATCCGTGCTACTACAGGGAGAACTCGGGTTTGATACAAGGCCCTCTCGATCTGCAGTCGAATGCGAGTTATCCCTCCTTGTTCCTAGCCGTAATGTCGATTTAACTAAAATAAAAAGAATGATCAGTGCTGTTACAGGGGGAACTCGGTTTGAACCAAGGACCTCTCGATCTGCAATCGAATGCTCTACCACTTAACTATTCGCCCTTGTTAAAGGCCGTAATGTCGATTTAACTAAAATAAACGGAATGATCCGTGCTACTACAGGGAGAACTCGGGTTTGGTACAAGGATCTCTCGATCTGCAGTCGAATGCTCTACCACTGAGCTATTCCCCCTTGTTCAGAGCCGTAATGTCGATTTAACTAAAATAAACGGAATGATCCGTGCTACAACAGGGGGAACTCCGGTTTGAACCAAGGACCTTTCGATCTGCAGTCGAATGCGAGTTGTCCCTCCTTGTTCCTAGCCGTAATGTCGATTTAACTAAAATAATTGGAATGATCCGTGCTGTTACAGGGGGAACTCGGGTTTGAACCAAGAACCTCTCGACCTGCAGTCGAATGCGAGCTATATCTCCTTAATCCTAGCCGTAATGTCGATTTAACTAAAATAAAAAGAATGATCAGTGCTGTTACAGGGGGAACTCGGTTTGAACCAAGGACCTCACGATCTGCAATCGAATGCTCTACCACTTAACTATTCGCCCTTGTTAAAGGCCGTAATGTCGATTTAACTAAAATAAACGGAATGATCCGTGCGACTACAGGGAGAACTCGGGTTTGATACAAGGACCTCTCGATCTGCAGTCGAATGCTCTACCACTGAGCTATTCCCCCTTGTTCATAACCGTAATGTCGATTTAACGAAAATAAACGGAATGATCCGTGCTGTTACAGGGGGAACTCGGGTGTGAACCAAGGACCTCTCGATCTGCAGTCGAATGCTCTAACACTGAGCTAATCCCCCTTGTTAAAGGCCCCAAAGTCGTTTTAACTAAAATAAACGGAATGATCCGTGCTGTTACAGGGGGAACTCGGGTTTGAACCAAGGATCTCTCGATCTGCAGTCGAATGCGAGTTATCCCTCCTTGTTCCTAGCCGTAATATCGATTTAACTAAAATAAAGGGAATAATCCGTGCTGTTACAGGGGGAATTCGGGTTTGAACCAAGGACTTCTCGATCTGCAGTCGAATGCGAGTTATCCCTCCTTGTTCCTAGCCGTAATGTCGATTTAACTTAAATAAACGGAATGATCCGAGCAGTTACAGGGGGAACTCGGGTTTGAACCAAGGACCTCTCGATCTGCAGTCGAATAAGAGTTATCCCTCCTTGTTCCTAGCCGTAATGTCGATTTAACTAAAATAAACGGAATGATCCGTGCTGTTACAGGGGGAACTCGGGTTTGAACCAAGGATCTCTCGATCTGCAGTCGAATGCTCTACCACTGAGCTATTCCCCCTTGTTCAGAGCCGTAATGTCGATTTAACTAAAATAAACGGAATGATCCGTGCTGTTACAGGGGGAACTCGGTTTGAGCCAAGGACCTCTCGATCTGCAGTCGAATGCTCTACCACTTAACTATTCCCCCTTGTTAAAGGCCGTAATGTCGATTTAACTAAAATAAACGGAATGATCCGTGCTATTACAGGGGGAACTCCGGTTTGAACCAAGGACCTTTCGATCTGCAGTCGAATGCTCTACCACTGAGCTATTCCCCCTTGTTCATAACCGTAATGTCGATTTAACTAAAATAAACGGAATGATCCGTGCTACTACAGGGAGAACTCGGGTTTGATACAAGGATCTCTCGATCTGCAGTCGAATGCTCTACCACTGAGCTATTCCCCCTTGTTCAGAGCCGTAATGTCGATTTAACTAAAATAAACGGAATGATCCGTGCTACTACAGGGGGAACTCCGGTTTGAACCAAGGACCTTTCGATCTGCAGTCGAATGCGAGTTGTCCCTCCTTGTTCCTAGCCGTAATGTCGATTTAACTAAAATAAACGGAATGATCCGTGCTATTACAGGGGGAACTCCGGTTTGAAAGAAGGACCTCTCGATCTGCAGTCGAATGCTCTACCACTGAGCTATTCCCCCTTGTTAAAGGCCCCAAAGTCGTTTTAACTAAAATAAACGGAATGATCCGTGCTGTTACAGGGGGAACTCGGGTTTGAACCAAGGATCTCTCGATCTGCAGTCGAATGCGAGTTATCCCTCCTTGTTCCTAGCCGTAATATCGATTTAACTAAAATAAAGGGAATAATCCGTGCTGTTACAGGGGGAATTCGGGTTTGAACCAAGGACTTCTCGATCTGCAGTCGAATGCGAGTTATCCCTCCTTGTTCCTAGCCGTAATGTCGATTTAACTAAAATAAACGGAATGATCCGAGCAGTTACAGGGGGAACTCGGGTTTGAACCAAGGACCTCTCGATCTGCAGTCGAATAAGAGTTATCCCTCCTTGTTCCTAGCCGTAATGTCGATTTAACTAAAATAAACGGAATGATCCGTGCTGTTACAGGGGGAACTCGGGTTTGAACCAAGGATCTCTCGATCTGCAGTCGAATGCTCTACCACTGAGCTATTCCCCCTTGTTCAGAGCCGTAATGTCGATTTAACTAAAATAAACGGAATGATCCGTGCTGTTACAGGGGGAACTCGGTTTGAGCCAAGGACCTCTCGATCTGCAGTCGAATGCTCTACCACTTAACTATTCCCCCTTGTTAAAGGCCGTAATGTCGATTTAACTAAAATAAACGGAATGATCCGTGCTATTACAGGGGGAACTCCGGTTTGAACCAAGGACCTTTCGATCTGCAGTCGAATGCTCTACCACTGAGCTATTCCCCCTTGTTCATAACCGTAATGTCGATTTAACTAAAATAAACGGAATGATCCGTGCTACTACAGGGAGAACTCGGGTTTGATACAAGGATCTCTCGATCTGCAGTCGAATGCTCTACCACTGAGCTATTCCCCCTTGTTCAGAGCCGTAATGTCGATTTAACTAAAATAAACGGAATGATCCGTGCTACTACAGGGGGAACTCCGGTTTGAACCAAGGACCTTTCGATCTGCAGTCGAATGCGAGTTGTCCCTCCTTGTTCCTAGCCGTAATGTCGATTTAACTAAAATAAACGGAATGATCCGTGCTATTACAGGGGGAACTAGGGTTTGAACCAAAGACCTCTCGATCTCAGTCGAATGCTCTACCACTGAGCTATTCCCCTTTGTTCCTCGCCGTAATGTCGATTTAACTAAAATAAAGGGAATAATCCGTGCTGTTACAGGGGGAACTCGGGTTTGAACCAAGAACCTCTCGATCTGCAGTCGAATGCGAGCTATATCTCCTTGTGCCTAGCCGTAATGTCGATTTAACTAAAATAAAAAGAATGATCAGTGCTGTTACAGGGGGAACTCGGTTTGAACCAAGGACCTCTCGATCTGCAATCGAATGCTCTACCACTTAACTATTCGCCCTTGTTAAAGGCCGTAATGTCGATTTAACTAAAATAAACGGAATGATCCGTGCTACTACAGGGAGAACTCGGGTTTGATACAAGGCCCTCTCGATCTGCAGTCGAATGCGAGTTATCCCTCCTTGTTCCTAGCCGTAATGTCGATTTAACTAAAATAAAAAGAATGATCAGTGCTGTTACAGGGGGAACTCGGTTTGAACCAAGGACCTCTCGATCTGCAATCGAATGCTCTACCACTTAACTATTCGCCCTTGTTAAAGGCCGTAATGTCGATTTAACTAAAATAAACGGAATGATCCGTGCTACTACAGGGAGAACTCGGGTTTGGTACAAGGATCTCTCGATCTGCAGTCGAATGCTCTACCACTGAGCTATTCCCCCTTGTTCAGAGCCGTAATGTCGATTTAACTAAAATAAACGGAATGATCCGTGCTACAACAGGGGGAACTCCGGTTTGAACCAAGGACCTTTCGATCTGCAGTCGAATGCGAGTTGTCCCTCCTTGTTCCTAGCCGTAATGTCGATTTAACTAAAATAATTGGAATGATCCGTGCTGTTACAGGGGGAACTCGGGTTTGAACCAAGAACCTCTCGACCTGCAGTCGAATGCGAGCTATATCTCCTTAATCCTAGCCGTAATGTCGATTAAACTAAAATAAAAAGAATGATCAGTGCTGTTACAGGGGGAACTCGGTTTGAACCAAGGACCTCACGATCTGCAATCGAATGCTCTACCACTTAACTATTCGCCCTTGTTAAAGGCCGTAATGTCGATTTAACTAAAATAAACGGAATGATCCGTGCTACTACAGGGAGAACTCGGGTTTGATACAAGGCCCTCTCGATCTGCAGTCGAATGCGAGTTATCCCTCCTTGTTCCTAGCCGTAATGTCGATTTAACTAAAATAAAAAGAATGATCAGTGCTGTTACAGGGAGAACTCGGTTTGAACCAAGGACCTCTCGATCTGCAATCGAATGCTCTACCACTTAACTATTCGCCCTTGTTAAAGGCCGTAATGTCGATTTAACTAAAATAAACGGAATGATCCGTGCTACTACAGGGAGAACTCGGGTTTGGTACAAGGATCTCTCGATCTGCAGTCGAATGCTCTACCACTGAGCTATTCCCCCTTGTTCAGAGCCGTAATGTCGATTTAACTAAAATAAACGGAATGATCCGTGCTACAACAGGGGGAACTCCGGTTTGAACCAAGGACCTTTCGATCTGCAGTCGAATGCGAGTTGTCCCTCCTTGTTCCTAGCCGTAATGTCGATTTAACTAAAATAATTGGAATGATCCGTGCTGTTACAGGGGGAACTCGGGTTTGAACCAAGAACCTCTCGACCTGCAGTCGAATGCGAGCTATATCTCCTTAATCCTAGCCGTAATGTCGATTTAACTAAAATAAAAAGAATGATCAGTGCTGTTACAGGGGGAACTCGGTTTGAACCAAGGACCTCACGATCTGCAATCGAATGCTCTACCACTTAACTATTCGCCCTTGTTAAAGGCCGTAATGTCGATTTAACTAAAATAAACGGAATGATCCGTGCGACTACAGGGAGAACTCGGGTTTTATACAAGGACCTCTCGATCTGCAGTCGAATGCTCTACCACTGAGCTATTCCCCCTTGTTCAGAGCCGTAATGTCGATTTAACTAAAATAAACGGAATGATCCGTGCTACTACAGGGGGAACTCCGGTTTGAAAGAAGGACCTCTCGATCTGCAGTCGAATGCTCTACCACTGAGCTATTCCCCCTTGTTAAAGGCCCCAAAGTCGTTTTAACTAAAATAAACGGAATGATCAGTGCTGTTACAGGGGGAACTCGGTTTGAACCAAGGACCTCACGATCTGCAATCGAATGCTCTACCACTTAACTATTCCCCCTTGTTGAAGGCCGTAATGTCGATTTAACTAAAATAAACGGAATGATCCGTGCTATTACAGGGTGAACTCCGGTTTGAACCAAGGACCTTTCGATCTGCAGTCGAATGCTCTACCACTGAGCTATTCCCCCTTGTTCATAACCGTAATGTCGATTTAACTAAAATAAACGGAATGATCCGTGCTGTTACAGGGGGAACTCGGGTGTGAACCAAGGACTTCTCGATCTGCAGTCGAATGCTCTAACACTGAGCTAATCCCCCTTGTTAAAGGCCGTAATGTCGATTTAACTAAAATAAACGGAATGATCCGTGCTATTACAGGGGGAACTCGGGTTTGAACCAAAGACCTCTCGATCTCAGTCGAATGCTCTACCACTGAGCTATTCCCCTTTGTTCCTCGCCGTAATGTCGATTTAACTAAAATAAAGGGAATAATCCGTGCTGTTACAGGGGGAACTCGGGTTTGAACCAAGAACCTCTCACTCGTCAGTCGAATGCGAGCTATATCTCCTTGTGCCTAGCCGTAATGTCGATTTAACTAAAATAAAAAGAATGATCAGTGCTGTTACAGGGGGAACTCGGTTTGAACCAAGGACCTCTCGATCTGCAATCGAATGCTCTACCACTTAACTATTCGCCATTGTTAAAGGCCGTAATGTCGATTTAACTAAAATAATTGGAATGATCCGTGCTGTTACAGGGGGAACTCGGGTTTGAACCAAGAACCTCTCGATCTGCAGTCGAATGCGAGATATATCTCCTTGTTCCTAGCCGTAATGTCGATTTAACTAAAATAAAAAGAATGATCAGTGCTGTTACAGGGGGAACTCGAGTTTGAACCAAGGACCTCTCGATCAGTAGTCGAATGCTCTACCACTGAGCTATCCCCCTTGTTCATAGCCAAAATGTCGATTTAAATAAAATAAACGGAATGATCCGTGCTGTTACAGGGAGAACTCGGGTTTGAACCAAGGACCTTTCGATCTGCAGTCGAATGCGAGTTATCCCTCCTTGTTCCTAGCCGTAATGTCGATTTAACTAAAACAAAAAGAATGATCAGTGCTGTTACAGGGGGAACTCGGTTTGAACCAAGGACCTCTCGATCTGCAATCGAATGCTCTACCACTTAACTATTCGCCCTTGTTAAAGGCCGTAATGTCGATTTAACTAAAATAAACGGAATGATCCGTGCTACTACAGGGAGAACTCGGGTTTGATACAAGGATCTCTCGATCTGCAGTCGAATGCTCTACCACTGAGCTATTCCCCCTTGTTCAGAGCCGTAATGTCGATTTAACTAAAATAAACGGAATGATCCGTGCTACTACAGGGGGAACTCGGGTTTGAACCAAAGACCTCTCGATCTCAGTCGAATGCTCTACCACTGAGCTATTCCCCTTTGTTCCTCGCCGTAATGTCGATTTAACTAAAATAAAGGGAATAATCCGTGCTGTTACAGGGGGAACTCGGGTTTGAACCAAGAACCTCTCACTCGTCAGTCGAATGCGAGCTATATCTCCTTGTGCCTAGCCGTAATGTCGTTTTAACTAAAATAAAAAGAATGATCAGTGCTGTTACAGGGGGAACTCGGTTTGAACCAAGGACCTCTCGATCTGCAATCGAATGCTCTACCACTTAACTATTCGCCATTGTTAAAGGCCGTAATGTCGATTTAACTAAAATAAACGGAATGATCCGTGCTACTACAGGGAGAACTCGGGTTTGATACAAGGACCTCTCGATCTGCAGTCGAATGCGAGTTATCCCTCCTTGTTCCTAGCCGTAATGTCGATTTAACTAAAATAAAAAGAATGATCAGTGCTGTTACAGGGGGAACTCGGTTTGAACCAAGGACCTCTCGATCTGCAATCGAATGCTCTACCACTTAACTATTCGCCCTTGTTAAAGGCCGTAATGTCGATTTAACTAAAATAAACGGAATGATCCGTGCTACTACAGGGAGAACTCGGGTTTGGTACAAGGATCTCTCGATCTGCAGTCGAATGCTCTACCACTGAGCTATTCCCCCTTGTTCAGAGCCGTAATGTCGATTTAACTAAAATAAACGGAATGATCCGTGCTACAACAGGGGGAACTCCGGTTTGAACCAAGGACCTTTCGATCTGCAGTCGAATGCGAGTTGTCCCTCCTTGTTCCTAGCCGTAATGTCGATTTAACTAAAATAATTGGAATGATCCGTGCTGTTACAGGGGGAACTCGGGTTTGAACCAAGAACCTCTCGACCTGCAGTCGAATGCGAGCTATATCTCCTTAATCCTAGCCGTAATGTCGATTTAACTAAAATAAAAAGAATGATCAGTGCTGTTACAGGGGGAACTCGGTTTGAACCAAGGACCTCACGATCTGCAATCGAATGCTCTACCACTTAACTATTCGCCCTTGTTAAAGGCCGTAATGTCGATTTAACTAAAATAAACGGAATGATCCGTGCGACTACAGGGAGAACTCGGGTTTGATACAAGGACCTCTCGATCTGCAGTCGAATGCTCTACCACTGAGCTATTCCCCCTTGTTCAGAGCCGTAATGTCGATTTAACTAAAATAAACGGAATGATCCGTGCTACTACAGGGGGAACTCCGGTTTGAAAGAAGGACCTCTCGATCTGCAGTCGAATGCTCTACCACTGAGCTATTCCCCCTTGTTAAAGGCCCCAAAGTCGTTTTAATTAAAATAAACGGAATGATCCGTGCTGTTACAGGGGGAACTCGGTTTGAGCCAAGGACCTCTCGATCTGCAGTCGAATGCTCTACCACTTAACTATTCCCCCTTGTTGAAGGCCGTAATGTCGATTTAACTAAAATAAACGGAATGATCCGTGCTATTACAGGGGGAACTCCGGTTTGAACCAAGGACCTTTCGATCTGCAGTCGAATGCTCTACCACTGAGCTATTCCCCCTTGTTCATAACCGTAATGTCGATTTAACTAAAATAAACGGAATGATCCGTGCTGTTACAGGGGGAACTCGGGTGTGAACCAAGGACTTCTCGATCTGCAGTCGAATGCTCTAACACTGAGCTAATCCCCCTTGTTAAAGGCCGTAATGTCGATTTAACTAAAATAAACGGAATGATCCGTGCTATTACAGGGGGAACTCGGGTTTGAACCAAAGACCTCTCGATCTCAGTCGAATGCTCTACCACTGAGCTATTCCCCTTTGTTCCTCGCCGTAATGTCGATTTAACTAAAATAAAGGGAATAATCCGTGCTGTTACAGGGGGAACTCGGGTTTGAACCAAGAACCTCTCACTCGTCAGTCGAATGCGAGCTATATCTCCTTGTGCCTAGCCGTAATGTCGATTTAACTAAAATAAAAAGAATGATCAGTGCTGTTACAGGGGGAACTCGGTTTGAACCAAGGACCTCTCGATCTGCAATCGAATGCTCTACCACTTAACTATTCGCCATTGTTAAAGGCCGTAATGTCGATTTAACTAAAATAATTGGAATGATCCGTGCTGTTACAGGGGGAACTCGGGTTTGAACCAAGAACCTCTCGATCTGCAGTCGAATGCGAGATATATCTCCTTGTTCCTAGCCGTAATGTCGATTTAACTAAAATAAAAAGAATGATCAGTGCTGTTACAGGGGGAACTCGAGTTTGAACCAAGGACCTCTCGATCAGTAGTCGAATGCTCTACCACTGAGCTATCCCCCTTGTTCATAGCCAAAATGTCGATTTAAATAAAATAAACGGAATGATCCGTGCTGTTACAGGGAGAACTCGGGTTTGAACCAAGGACCTTTCGATCTGCAGTCGAATGCGAGTTATCCCTCCTTGTTCCTAGCCGTAATGTCGATTTAACTAAAACAAAAAGAATGATCAGTGCTGTTACAGGGGGAACTCGGTTTGAACCAAGGACCTCTCGATCTGCAATCGAATGCTCTACCACTTAACTATTCGCCCTTGTTAAAGGCCGTAATGTCGATTTAACTAAAATAAACGGAATGATCCGTGCTACTACAGGGAGAACTCGGGTTTGATACAAGGATCTCTCGATCTGCAGTCGAATGCTCTACCACTGAGCTATTCCCCCTTGTTCAGAGCCGTAATGTCGATTTAACTAAAATAAACGGAATGATCCGTGCTACTACAGGGGGAACTCGGGTTTGAACCAAAGACCTCTCGATCTCAGTCGAATGCTCTACCACTGAGCTATTCCCCTTTGTTCCTCGCCGTAATGTCGATTTAACTAAAATAAAGGGAATAATCCGTGCTGTTACAGGGGGAACTCGGGTTTGAACCAAGAACCTCTCACTCGTCAGTCGAATGCGAGCTATATCTCCTTGTGCCTAGCCGTAATGTCGTTTTAACTAAAATAAAAAGAATGATCAGTGCTGTTACAGGGGGAACTCGGTTTGAACCAAGGACCTCTCGATCTGCAATCGAATGCTCTACCACTTAACTATTCGCCATTGTTAAAGGCCGTAATGTCGATTTAACTAAAATAAACGGAATGATCCGTGCTACTACAGGGAGAACTCGGGTTTGATACAAGGACCTCTCGATCTGCAGTCGAATGCGAGTTATCCCTCCTTGTTCCTAGCCGTAATGTCGATTTAACTAAAATAAAAAGAATGATCAGTGCTGTTACAGGGGGAACTCGGTTTGAACCAAGGACCTCTCGATCTGCAATCGAATGCTCTACCACTTAACTATTCGCCCTTGTTAAAGGCCGTAATGTCGATTTAACTAAAATAAACGGAATGATCCGTGCTACTACAGGGAGAACTCGGGTTTGGTACAAGGATCTCTCGATCTGCAGTCGAATGCTCTACCACTGAGCTATTCCCCCTTGTTCAGAGCCGTAATGTCGATTTAACTAAAATAAACGGAATGATCCGTGCTACAACAGGGGGAACTCCGGTTTGAACCAAGGACCTTTCGATCTGCAGTCGAATGCGAGTTGTCCCTCCTTGTTCCTAGCCGTAATGTCGATTTAACTAAAATAATTGGAATGATCCGTGCTGTTACAGGGGGAACTCGGGTTTGAACCAAGAACCTCTCGACCTGCAGTCGAATGCGAGCTATATCTCCTTAATCCTAGCCGTAATGTCGATTTAACTAAAATAAAAAGAATGATCAGTGCTGTTACAGGGGGAACTCGGTTTGAACCAAGGACCTCACGATCTGCAATCGAATGCTCTACCACTTAACTATTCGCCCTTGTTAAAGGCCGTAATGTCGATTTAACTAAAATAAACGGAATGATCCGTGCGACTACAGGGAGAACTCGGGTTTGATACAAGGACCTCTCGATCTGCAGTCGAATGCTCTACCACTGAGCTATTCCCCCTTGTTCAGAGCCGTAATGTCGATTTAACTAAAATAAACGGAATGATCCGTGCTACTACAGGGGGAACTCCGGTTTGAAAGAAGGACCTCTCGATCTGCAGTCGAATGCTCTACCACTGAGCTATTCCCCCTTGTTAAAGGCCCCAAAGTCGTTTTAATTAAAATAAACGGAATGATCCGTGCTGTTACAGGGGGAACTCGGTTTGAGCCAAGGACCTCTCGATCTGCAGTCGAATGCTCTACCACTTAACTATTCCCCCTTGTTGAAGGCCGTAATGTCGATTTAACTAAAATAAACGGAATGATCCGTGCTATTACAGGGGGAACTCCGGTTTGAACCAAGGACCTTTCGATCTGCAGTCGAATGCTCTACCACTGAGCTATTCCCCCTTGTTCATAACCGTAATGTCGATTTAACTAAAATAAACGGAATGATCCGTGCTGTTACAGGGGGAACTCGGGTGTGAACCAAGGACTTCTCGATCTGCAGTCGAATGCTCTAACACTGAGCTAATCCCCCTTGTTAAAGGCCGTAATGTCGATTTAACTAAAATAAACGGAATGATCCGTGCTATTACAGGGGGAACTCGGGTTTGAACCAAAGACCTCTCGATCTCAGTCGAATGCTCTACCACTGAGCTATTCCCCTTTGTTCCTCGCCGTAATGTCGATTTAACTAAAATAAAGGGAATAATCCGTGCTGTTACAGGGGGAACTCGGGTTTGAACCAAGAACCTCTCACTCGTCAGTCGAATGCGAGCTATATCTCCTTGTGCCTAGCCGTAATGTCGATTTAACTAAAATAAAAAGAATGATCAGTGCTGTTACAGGGGGAACTCGGTTTGAACCAAGGACCTCTCGATCTGCAATCGAATGCTCTACCACTTAACTATTCGCCATTGTTAAAGGCCGTAATGTCGATTTAACTAAAATAATTGGAATGATCCGTGCTGTTACAGGGGGAACTCGGGTTTGAACCAAGAACCTCTCGATCTGCAGTCGAATGCGAGATATATCTCCTTGTTCCTAGCCGTAATGTCGATTTAACTAAAATAAAAAGAATGATCAGTGCTGTTACAGGGGGAACTCGAGTTTGAACCAAGGACCTCTCGATCAGTAGTCGAATGCTCTACCACTGAGCTATCCCCCTTGTTCATAGCCAAAATGTCGATTTAAATAAAATAAACGGAATGATCCGTGCTGTTACAGGGGGAACTCGGGTTTGAACCAAGGACCTTTCGATCTGCAGTCGAATGCGAGTTATCCCTCCTTGTTCCTAGCCTTAATGTCGATTTAACTAAAACAAAAAGAATGATCAGTGCTGTTACAGGGGGAACTCGGTTTGAACCAAGGACCTCTCGATCTGCAATCGAATGCTCTACCACTTAACTATTCGCCCTTGTTAAAGGCCGTAATGTCGATTTAACTAAAATAAACGGAATGATCCGTGCTACTACAGGGAGAACTCGGGTTTGATACAAGGATCTCTCGATCTGCAGTCGAATGCTCTACCACTGAGCTATTCCCCCTTGTTCAGAGCCGTAATGTCGATTTAACTAAAATAAACGGAATGATCCGTGCTACTACAGGGGGAACTCGGGTTTGAACCAAAGACCTCTCGATCTCAGTCGAATGCTCTACCACTGAGCTATTCCCCTTTGTTCCTCGCCGTAATGTCGATTTAACTAAAATAAAGGGAATAATCCGTGCTGTTACAGGGGGAACTCGGGTTTGAACCAAGAACCTCTCACTCGTCAGTCGAATGCGAGCTATATCTCCTTGTGCCTAGCCGTAATGTCGTTTTAACTAAAATAAAAAGAATGATCAGTGCTGTTACAGGGGGAACTCGGTTTGAACCAAGGACCTCTCGATCTGCAATCGAATGCTCTACCACTTAACTATTCGCCATTGTTAAAGGCCGTAATGTCGATTTAACTAAAATAAACGGAATGATCCGTGCTACTACAGGGAGAACTCGGGTTTGATACAAGGACCTCTCGATCTGCAGTCGAATGCGAGTTATCCCTCCTTGTTCCTAGCCGTAATGTCGATTTAACTAAAATAAAAAGAATGATCAGTGCTGTTACAGGGGGAACTCGGTTTGAACCAAGGACCTCTCGATCTGCAATCGAATACTCTACCACTTAACTATTCGCCCTTGTTAAAGGCCGTAATGTCGATTTAACTAAAATAAACGGAATGATCCGTGCTACTACAGGGAGAACTCGGGTTTGGTACAAGGATCTCTCGATCTGCAGTCGAATGCTCTACCACTGAGCTATTCCCCCTTGTTCAGAGCCGTAATGTCGATTTAACTAAAATAAACGGAATGATCCGTGCTACAACAGGGGGAACTCCGGTTTGAACCAAGGACCTTTCGATCTGCAGTCGAATGCGAGTTGTCCCTCCTTGTTCCTAGCCGTAATGTCGATTTAACTAAAATAATTGGAATGATCCGTGCTGTTACAGGGGGAACTCGGGTTTGAACCAAGAACCTCTCGACCTGCAGTCGAATGCGAGCTATATCTCCTTAATCCTAGCCGTAATGTCGATTTAACTAAAATAAAAAGAATGATCAGTGCTGTTACAGGGGGAACTCGGTTTGAACCAAGGACCTCACGATCTGCAATCGAATGCTCTACCACTTAACTATTCGCCCTTGTTAAAGGCCGTAATGTCGATTTAACTAAAATAAACGGAATGATCCGTGCTACTACAGGGAGAACTCGGGTTTGATACAAGGCCCTCTCGATCTGCAGTCGAATGCGAGTTATCCCTCCTTGTTCCTAGCCGTAATGTCGATTTAACTAAAATAAAAAGAATGATCAGTGCTGTTACAGGGGGAACTCAGTTTGAACCAAGGACCTCTCGATCTGCAATCGAATGCTCTACCACTTAACTATTCGCCCTTGTTAAAGGCCGTAATGTCGATTTAACTAAAATAAACGGAATGATCCGTGCTACTACAGGGAGAACTCGGGTTTGGTACAAGGATCTCTCGATCTGCAGTCGAATGCTCTACCACTGAGCTATTCCCCCTTGTTCAGAGCCGTAATGTCGATTTAACTAAAATAAACGGAATGATCCGTGCTACAACAGGGGGAACTCCGGTTTGAACCAAGGACCTTTCGATCTGCAGTCGAATGCGAGTTGTCCCTCCTTGTTCCTAGCCGTAATGTCGATTTAACTAAAATAATTGGAATGATCCGTGCTGTTACAGGGGGAACTCGGGTTTGAACCAAGAACCTCTCGACCTGCAGTCGAATGCGAGCTATATCTCCTTAATCCTAGCCGTAATGTCGATTTAACTAAAATAAAAAGAATGATCAGTGCTGTTACAGGGGGAACTCGGTTTGAACCAAGGACCTCACGATCTGCAATCGAATGCTCTACCACTTAACTATTCGCCCTTGTTAAAGGCCGTAATGTCGATTTAACTAAAATAAACGGAATGATCCGTGCTACTACAGGGAGAACTCGGGTTTGATACAAGGCCCTCTCGATCTGCAGTCGAATGCGAGTTATCCCTCCTTGTTCCTAGCCGTAATGTCGATTTAACTAAAATAAAAAGAATGATCAGTGCTGTTACAGGGGGAACTCAGTTTGAACCAAGGACCTCTCGATCTGCAATCGAATGCTCTACCACTTAACTATTCGCCCTTGTTAAAGGCCGTAATGTCGATTTAACTAAAATAAACGGAATGATCCGTGCTACTACAGGGAGAACTCGGGTTTGGTACAAGGATCTCTCGATCTGCAGTCGAATGCTCTACCACTGAGCTATTCCCCCTTGTTCAGAGCCGTAATGTCGATTTAACTAAAATAAACGGAATGATCCGTGCTACAACAGGGGGAACTCCGGTTTGAACCAAGGACCTTTCGATCTGCAGTCGAATGCGAGTTGTCCCTCCTTGTTCCTAGCCGTAATGTCGATTTAACTAAAATAATTGGAATGATCCGTGCTGTTACAGGGGGAACTCGGGTTTGAACCAAGAACCTCTCGACCTGCAGTCGAATGCGAGCTATATCTCCTTAATCCTAGCCGTAATGTCGATTTAACTAAAATAAAAAGAATGATCAGTGCTGTTACAGGGGGAACTCGGTTTGAACCAAGGACCTCACGATCTGCAATCGAATGCTCTACCACTTAACTATTCGCCCTTGTTAAAGGCCGTAATGTCGATTTAACTAAAATAAACGGAATGATCCGTGCTACTACAGGGAGAACTCGGGTTTGATACAAGGACCTCTCGATCTGCAGTCGAATGCTCTACCACTGAGCTATTCCCCCTTGTTCAGAGCCGTAATGTCGATTTAACTAAAATAAACGGAATGATCCGTGCTACTACAGGGGGAACTCCGGTTTGAAAGAAGGACCTCTCGATCTGCAGTCGAATGCTCTACCACTGAGCTATTCCCCCTTGTTAAAGGCCCCAAAGTCGTTTTAACTAAAATAAACGGAATGATCCGTGCTGTTACAGGGGGAACTCGGTTTGAGCCAAGGACCTCTCGATCTGCAGTCGAATGCTCTACCACTTAACTATTCCCCCTTGTTGAAGGCCGTAATGTCGATTTAACTAAAATAAACGGAATGATCCGTGCTATTACAGGGGGAACTCCGGTTTGAACCAAGGACCTTTCGATCTGCAGTCGAATGCTCTACCACTGAGCTATTCCCCCTTGTTCATAACCGTAATGTCGATTTAACTAAAATAAACGGAATGATCCGTGCTGTTACAGGGGGAACTCGGGTGTGAACCAAGGACTTCTCGATCTGCAGTCGAATGCTCTAACACTGAGCTAATCCCCCTTGTTAAAGGCCGTAATGTCGATTTAACTAAAATAAACGGAATGATCCGTGCTATTACAGGGGGAACTCGGGTTTGAACCAAAGACCTCTCGATCTCAGTCGAATGCTCTACCACTGAGCTATTCCCCTTTGTTCCTCGCCGTAATGTCGATTTAACTAAAATAAAGGGAATAATCCGTGCTGTTACAGGGGGAACTCGGGTTTGAACCAAGAACCTCTCACTCGTCAGTCGAATGCGAGCTATATCTCCTTGTGCCTAGCCGTAATGGCGATTTAACTAAAATAAAAAGAATGATCAGTGCTGTTACAGGGGGAACTCGGTTTGAACCAAGGACCTCTCGATCTGCAATCGAATGCTCTACCACTTAACTATTCGCCATTGTTAAAGGCCGTAATGTCGATTTAACTAAAATAAACGGAATGATCCGTGCTGTTACAGGGGGAACTCGGGTTTGAACCAAGGACCTTTCGATCTGCAGTCGAATGCGAGTTATCCCTCCTTGTTCCTAGCCGTAATGTCGATTTAACTAAAACAAAAAGAATGATCAGTGCTGTTACAGGGGGAACTCGGTTTGAACCAAGGACCTCTCGATCTGCAATCGAATGCTCTACCACTTAACTATTCGCCCTTGTTAAAGGCCGTAATGTCGATTTAACTAAAATAAACGGAATGATCCGTGCTACTACAGGGAGAACTCGGGTTTGATACAAGGATCTCTCGATCTGCAGTCGAATGCTCTACCACTGAGCTATTCCCCCTTGTTCAGAGCCGTAATGTCGATTTAACTAAAATAAACGGAATGATCCGTGCTACTACAGGGGGAACTCGGGTTTGAACCAAAGACCTCTCGATCTCAGTCGAATGCTCTACCACTGAGCTATTCCCCTTTGTTCCTCGCCGTAATGTCGATTTAACTAAAATAAAGGGAATAATCCGTGCTGTTACAGGGGGAACTCGGGTTTGAACCAAGAACCTCTCACTCGTCAGTCGAATGCGAGCTATATCTCCTTGTGCCTAGCCGTAATGTCGATTTAACTAAAATAAAAAGAATGATCAGTGCTGTTACAGGGGGAACTCGGTTTGAACCAAGGACCTCTCGATCTGCAATCGAATGCTCTACCACTTAACTATTCGCCATTGTTAAAGGCCGTAATGTCGATTTAACTAAAATAAACGGAATGATCCGTGCTACTACAGGGAGAACTCGGGTTTGATACAAGGACCTCTCGATCTGCAGTCGAATGCGAGTTATCCCTCCTTGTTCCTAGCCGTAATGTCGATTTAACTAAAACAAAAAGAATGATCAGTGCTGTTACAGGGGGAACTCGGTTTGAACCAAGGACCTCTCGATCTGCAATCGAATGCTCTACCACTTAACTATTCGCCCTTGTTAAAGGCCGAAATGTCGATTTAACTAAAATAAACGGAATGATCCGTGCTACTACAGGGAGAACTCGGGTTCGATAAAGGATCTCTCGATCTGCAGTCGAATGCTCTACCGCTGAGCTATTCCCCCTTGTTCAGAGCCGTAATGTCGATTTAACTAAAATAAACGGAATGATCCGTGCTACTACAGGGGGAACTCCGGTTTGAACCAAGGACCTTTCGATCTGCAGTCGAATGCGAGTTGTCCCTCCTTGTTCCTAGCCGTAATGTCGATTTAACTAAAATAATTGGAATGATCCGTGCTGTTACAGGGGGAACTCGGGTATGAACCAAGAACCTCTCGACCTGCAGTCGAATGCGAGCTATATCTCCTTGTTCCTAGCCGTAATGTCGATTTAACTAAAATAAAAAGAATGATCCGTGCTATTACAGGGGGAACTCCGGTTTGAACCAAGGACCTTTCGATCTGCAGTCGAATGCTCTACCACTGAGCTATTCCCCCTTGTTCATAACCGTAATGTCGATTTAACTAAAATAAACGGAATGATCCGTGCTATTACAGGGGGAACTCGGGTTTGAACCAAAGACCTCTCGATCTCAGTCGAATGCTCTACCACTGAGCTATTCCCCTTTGTTCCTCGCCGTAATGTCGATTTAACTAAAATAAAGGGAATAATCCGTGCTGTTACAGGGGGAACTCGGGTTTAAACCAAGAACCTCTCGATCTGCAATCGAATGCGAGCTATATCTCCTTGTGCCTAGCCGTAATGTCGATTTAACTAAAATAAAAAGAATGATCAGTGCTTTTACAGGGGGAACTCGGTTTGAACCAAGGACCTCTCGATCTGCAATCGAATGCTCTACCACTTAACTATTCGCCATTGTTAAAGGCCGTAATGTCGATTTAACTAAAATAAACGGAATGATCCGTGCTACTACAGGGAGAACTCGGGTTTGATACAAGGACCTCTCGATCTGCAGTCGAATGCGAGAATCCCTTCGTAGGCAAAAGCTTAGATTATTATTATTATTATTATCCCTCCTTGTTCCTAGCCGTAATGTCGATTTAACTAAAACAAAAAGAATGATCAGTGCTGTTACAGGGGGAACTCGGGTGTGAACCAAGGACTTCTCGATCTGCAGTCGAATGCTCTAACACTGAGCTAATCCCCCTTATTAAAGGCCGTAATGTCGATTTAACTAAAATAAACGGAATGATCCGTGCTATTACAGGGGGAACTCGGGTTTGAACCAAAGACCTCTCGATCTCAGTCGAATGCTCTACCACTGAGCTATTCCCCTTTGTTCCTCGCCGTAATGTCGATTTAACTAAAATAAAGGGAATAATCCGTGCTGTTACAGGGGGAACTCGGGTTTGAACCAAGAACCTCTCACTCGTCAGTCGAATGCGAGCTATATCTCCTTGTGCCTAGCCGTAATGTCGATTTAACTAAAATAAAAAGAATGATCAGTGCTGTTACAGGGGGAACTCGGTTTGAACCAAGGACCTCTCGATCTGCAATCGAATGCTCTACCACTTAACTATTCGCCATTGTTAAAGGCCGTAATGTCGATTTAACTAAAATAAACGGAATGATCCGTGCTACTACAGGGAGAACTCGGGTTTGATACAAGGACCTCTCGATCTGCAGTCGAATGCGAGTTATCCCTCCTTGTTCCTAGCCGTAATGTCGATTTAACTAAAACAAAAAGAATGATCAGTGCTGTTACAGGGGGAACTCGGTTTGAACCAAGGACCTCTCGATCTGCAATCGAATGCTCTACCACTTAACTATTCGCCCTTGTTAAAGGCCGAAATGTCGATTTAACTAAAATAAACGGAATGATCCGTGCTACTACAGGGAGAACTCGGGTTTGGTACAAGGATCTCTCGATCTGCAGTCGAATGCACTACCACTGAGCTATTCCCCCTTGTTCAGAGCCGTAATGTCGATTTAACTAAATAAACGGAATGATCCGTGCTACTACAGGGGGAACTCCGGTTTGAACCAAGGACCTTTCGATCTGCAGTCGAATGCGAGTTGTCCCTCCTTGTTCCTAGCCGTAATGTCGATTTAACTAAAATAATTGGAATGATCCGTGCTGTTACAGGGGGAACTCGGGTTTGAACCAAGAACCTCTCGACCTGCAGTCGAATGCGAGCTATATCTCCTTGTTCCTAGCCGTAATGTCGATTTAACTAAAATAAAAAGAATGATCAGCGCTGTTACAGGGGGAACTCGGTTTGAGCCAAGGACCTCACGATCTGCAATCGAATGCTCTACCACTTAACTATTCGCCCTTGTTAAAGGCCGTAATGTCGATTTAACTAAAATAAACGGAATGATCCGTGCTACTACAGGGAGAACTCGGGTTTGATACAAGGACCTCTCGATCTGCAGTCGAATGCTCTACCACTGAGCTATTCCCCCTTGTTCAGAGCCGTAATGTCGATTTAACTAAAATAAACGGAATGATCCGTGCTACTACAGGGGGAACTCCGGTTTGAAAGAAGGACCTCTCGATCTGCAGTCGAATGCTCTACCACTGAGCTATTCCCCCTTGTTAAAGGCCCCAAAGTCGTTTTAACTAAAATAAACGGAATGATCCGTGCTGTTACAGGGGGAACTCGGGTTTGAACCAAGGATCTCTCGATCTGCAGTCGAATGCGAGTTATCCCTCCTTGTTCCTAGCCGTAATGTCGATTTAACTAAAATAAACGGAATGATCCGTGCTGTTACAGGGGGAACTCGGGTTTGAACCAAGGATCTCTCGATCTGCAGTCGAATGCTCTACCACTGAGCTATTCCCCCTTGTTCAGAGCCGTAATGTCGATTTAACTAAAATAAACGGAATGATCCGTGCTGTTACAGGGGGAACTCGGTTTGAGCCAAGGACCTCTCGATCTGCAGTCGAATGCTCTACCACTTAACTATTCCCCCTTGTTAAAGGCCGTAATGTCGATTTAACTAAAATAAACGGAATGATCCGTGCTATTACAGGGGGAACTCCGGTTTGAACCAAGGACCTTTCGATCTGCAGTCGAATGCTCTACCACTGAGCTATTCCCCCTTGTTCATAACCGTAATGTCGATTTAACTAAAATAAACGGAATGATCCGTGCTATTACAGGGGGAACTCGGGTTTGAACCAAAGACCTCTCGATCTCAGTCGAATGCTCTACCACTGAGCTATTCCCCTTTGTTCCTCGCCGTAATGTCGATTTAACTAAAATAAAGGGAATAATCCGTGCTGTTACAGGGGGAACTCGGGTTTAAACCAAGAACCTCTCGATCTGCAATCGAATGCGAGCTATATCTCCTTGTGCCTAGCCGTAATGTCGATTTAACTAAAATAAAAAGAATGATCAGTGCTTTTACAGGGGGAACTCGGTTTGAACCAAGGACCTCTCGATCTGCAATCGAATGCTCTACCACTTAACTATTCGCCATTGTTAAAGGCCGTAATGTCGATTTAACTAAAATAAACGGAATGATCCGTGCTACTACAGGGAGAACTCGGGTGTGATACAAGGACCTCTCGATCTGCAGTCGAATGCGAGTTATCCCTCCTTGTTCCTAGCCGTAATGTCGATTTAACTAAAATAAAAAGAATGATCAGTGCTGTTACAGGGGGAACTCGGTTTGAACCAAGGACCTCTCGATCTGCAATCGAATGCTCTACCACTTAACTATTCGCCCTTGTTAAAGGCCGTAATGTCGATTTAACTAAAATAAACGGAATGATCCGTGCTACTACAGGGAGAACTCGGGTTTGGTACAAGGATCTCTCGATCTGCAGTCGAATGCACTACCACTGAGCTATTCCCCCTTGTTCAGAGCCGTAATGTCGATTTAACTAAATAAACGGAATGATCCGTGCTACTACAGGGGGAACTCCGGTTTGAACCAAGGACCTTTCGATCTGCAGTCGAATGCGAGTTGTCCCTCCTTGTTCCTAGCCGTAATGTCGATTTAACTAAAATAATTGGAATGATCCGTGCTGTTACAGGGGGAACTCGGGTTTGAACCAAGAACCTCTCGACCTGCAGTCGAATGCGAGCTATATCTCCTTGTTCCTAGCCGTAATGTCGATTTAACTAAAATAAAAAGAATGATCAGCGCTGTTACAGGGGGAACTCGGTTTGAGCCAAGGACCTCACGATCTGCAATCGAATGCTCTACCACTTAACTATTCGCCCTTGTTAAAGGCCGTAATGTCGATTTAACTAAAATAAACGGAATGATCCGTGCTACTACAGGGAGAACTCGGGTTTGATACAAGGACCTCTCGATCTGCAGTCGAATGCTCTACCACTGAGCTATTCCCCCTTGTTCAGAGCCGTAATGTCGATTTAACTAAAATAAACGGAATGATCCGTGCTACTACAGGGGGAACTCCGGTTTGAAAGAAGGACCTCTCGATCTGCAGTCGAATGCTCTACCACTGAGCTATTCCCCCTTGTTAAAGGCCCCAAAGTCGTTTTAACTAAAATAAACGGAATGATCCGTGCTGTTACAGGGGGAACTCGGGTTTGAACCAAGGATCTCTCGATCTGCAGTCGAATGCGAGTTATCCCTCCTTGTTCCTAGCCGTAATGTCGATTTAACTAAAATAAACGGAATGATCCGTGCTGTTACAGGGGGAACTCGGGTTTGAACCAAGGATCTCTCGATCTGCAGTCGAATGCTCTACCACTGAGCTATTCCCCCTTGTTCAGAGCCGTAATGTCGATTTAACTAAAATAAACGGAATGATCCGTGCTGTTACAGGGGGAACTCGGTTTGAGCCAAGGACCTCTCGATCTGCAGTCGAATGCTCTACCACTTAACTATTCCCCCTTGTTAAAGGCCGTAATGTCGATTTAACTAAAATAAACGGAATGATCCGTGCTATTACAGGGGGAACTCCGGTTTGAACCAAGGACCTTTCGATCTGCAGTCGAATGCTCTACCACTGAGCTATTCCCCCTTGTTCATAACCGTAATGTCGATTTAACGAAAATAAACGGAATGATCCGTGCTGTTACAGGGGGAACTCGGGTGTGAACCAAGGACCTCTCGATCTGCAGTCGAATGCTCTAACACTGAGCTAATCCCCCTTGTTAAAGGCCGTAATGTCGATTTAACTAAAATAAACGGAATTATCCGTGCTATTACAGGGGGAACTCGGGTTTGAACCAAAGACCTCCCGATCTCAGTCGAATGCTCTACCACTGAGCTATTCCCCTTTGTTCCTCGCCGTAATGTCGATTTAACTAAAATAAAGGGAATAATCCGTGCTGTTACAGGGGGAACTCGGGTTTGAACCAAGAACCTCTCGATCTGCAGTCGAATGCGAGCTATATCTCCTTGTGCCTAGCCGTAATGTCGATTTAACTAAAATAAAAAGAATGATCAGTGCTGTTACAGGGGGAACTCGGTTTGAACCAAGGACCTCTCGATCTGCAATCGAATGCTCTACCACTTAACTATTCGCCCTTGTTAAAGGCCGTAATGTCGATTTAACTAAAATAAACGGAATGATCCGTGCTACTACAGGGAGAACTCGGGTTTGATACAAGGACCTCTCGATCTGCAGTCGAATGCGAGTTATCCCTCCTTGTTCCTAGCCGTAATGTCGATTTAACTAAAACAAAAAGAATGATCAGTGCTGTTACAGGGGGAACTCGGTTTGAACCAAGGACCTCTCGATCTGCAATCGAATGCTCTACCACTTAACTATTAGCCCTTGTTAAAGGCCGTAATGTCGATTTAACTAAAATAAACGGAATTATCCGTGCTATTACAGGGGGAACTCGGGTTTGAACCAAAGACCTCCCGATCTCAGTCGAATGCTCTACCACTGAGCTATTCCCCTTTGTTCCTCGCCGTAATGTCGATTTAACTAAAATAAAGGGAATAATCCGTGCTGTTACAGGGGGAACTCGGGTTTGAACCAAGAACCTCTCGATCTGCAGTCGAATGCGAGCTATATCTCCTTGTGCCTAGCCGTAATGTCGATTTAACTAAAATAAAAAGAATGATCAGTGCTGTTACAGGGGGAACTCGGTTTGAACCAAGGACCTCTCGATCTGCAATCGAATGCTCTACCACTTAACTATTCGCCCTTGTTAAAGGCCGTAATGTCGATTTAACTAAAATAAACGGAATGATCCGTGCTACTACAGGGAGAACTCGGGTTTGATACAAGGACCTCTCGATCTGCAGTCGAATGCGAGTTATCCCTCCTTGTTCCTAGCCGTAATGTCGATTTAACTAAAACAAAAAGAATGATCAGTGCTGTTACAGGGGGAACTCGGGTTGAACCAAGGACCTCTCGATCTGCAATCGAATGCTCTACCACTTAACTATTCGCCCTTGTTAAAGGCCGTAATGTCGATTTAACTAAAATAAACGGAATGATCCGTGCTACTACAGGGAGAACTCGGGTTTGATACAAGGATCTCTCGATCTGCAGTCGAATGCTCTACCACTGAGCTATTCCCCCTTGTTCAGAGCCGTAATGTCGATTTAACTAAAATAAACGGAATGATCCGTGCTACTACAGGGGGAACTCCGGTTTGAACCAAGGACCTTTCGATCTGCAGTCGAATGCGAGTTGTCCCTCCTTGTTCCTAGCCGTAATGTCGATTTAACTAAAATAATTGGAATGATCCGTGCTGTTACAGGGGGAACTCGGGTTTGAACCAAGAACCTCTCGAATTGCAGTCGAATGCGAGCTATATCTCCTTGTTCCTAGCCGTAATGTCGATTTAACTAAAATAAAAAGAATGATCCGTGCTATTACAGGGGAACTCCGGTTTGAACCAAGGACCTTTCGATCTGCAGTCGAATGCTCTACCACTGAGCTATTCCCCCTTGTTCATAACCGTAATGTCGATTTAACTAAAATAAACGGAATGATCCGTGCTGTTACCGGGGGAACTCGGGTGTGAACCAAGGACCTCTCGATCTGCAGTCGAATGCTCTAACACTGAGCTAATCCCCCTTGTTAAAGGCCGTAATGTCGATTTAACTAAAATAAACGGAATGATCCGTGCTATTACAGGGGGAACTCGGGTTTGAACCAAAGACCTCTCGATCTCAGTCGAATGCTCTACCACTGAGCTATTCCCCTTTGTTCCTCGCCGTAATGTCGATTTAACTAAAATAAAGGGAATAATCCGTGCTGTTACAGGGGGAACTCGGTTTTAACCAAGGACCTCTCGATCTGCAATCGAATGCTCTACCACTTAACTATTCGCCCTTGTTAAAGGCCGTAATGTCGATTTAACTAAAATAAACGGAATGATCCGTGCTACTACAGGGAGAACTCGGGTTTGGTACAAGGATCTCTCGATCTGCAGTCGAATGCTCTACCACTGAGCTATTCCCCCTTGTTCAGAGCCGTATTGTCGATTTAACTAAAATAAACGGAATGATCCGTGCTACTACAGGGGGAACTCCGGTTTGAACCAAGGACCTTTCGATCTGCAGTCGAATGCGAGTTGTCCCTCCTTGTTCCTAGCCGTAATATCGATTTAACTAAAATAAAGGGAATAATCCGTGCTGTTACAGGGGGAACTCGGGTTTGAACCAAGAACCTCTCGATCTGCAGTCGAATGCGAGCTATATCTCCTTGTGCCTAGCCGTAATGTCGATTTAACTAAAATAAAAAGAATGATCAGTGCTGTTACAGGGGGAACTCGGTTTGAACCAAGGACCTCACGATCTGCAATCGAATGCTCTACCACTTAACTATTCGCCCTTGTTAAAGGCCGTAATGTCGATTTAACTAAAATAAACGGAATGATCCGTGCTACTACAGGGAGAACTCGGGTTTGATACAAGGACCTCTCGATCTGCAGTCGAATGCGAGTTATCCCTCCTTGTTCCTAGCCGTAATGTCGATTTAACTAAAATAAAAAGAATGATCAGTGCTGTTACAGGGGAAACTCGGTTTGAACCAAGGACCTCTCGATCTGCAATCGAATGCTCTACCACTTACCTATTCGCCCTTGTTAAAGGCCGTAATGTCGATTTAACTAAAATAAACGGAATGATCCGTGCTACTACAGGGAGAACTCGGGTTTGGTACAAGGATCTCTCGATCTGCAGTCGAATGCTCTACCACTGAGCTATTCCCCCTTGTTCAGAGCCGTAATGTCGATTTAACTAAAATAAACGGAATGATCCGTGCTACTACAGGGGGAACTCCGGTTTGAACCAAGGACCTTTCGATCTGCAGTCGAATGCGAGTTGTCCCTCCTTGTTCCTAGCCGTAATGTCGATTTAACTAAAATAATTGGAATGATCCGTGCTGTTACAGGGGGAACTCGGGTTTGAACCAAGAACCTCTCGACCTGCAGTCGAATGCGAGCTATATCTCCTTGTTCCTAGCCGTAATGTCGATTTAACTAAAATAAAAAGAATGATCAGTGCTGTTACAGGGGGAAGTCGGTTTGAACCAAGGACCTCACGATCTGCAATCGAATGCTCTACTACTTAACTATTCGCCCTTGTTAAAGGCCGTAATGTCGATTTAACTAAAATAAACGGAATGATCCGTGCTACTACAGGGAGAACTCGGGTTTGATACAAGGACCTCTCGATCTGCAGTCGAATGCGAGTTATCCCTCCTTGTTCCTAGCCGTAATGTCGATTTAACTAAAATAAAAAGAATGATCAGTGCTGTTACAGGGGAAACTCGGTTTGAACCAAGGACCTCTCGATCTGCAATCGAATGCTCTACCACTTAACTATTCGCCCTTGTTAAAGGCCGTAATGTCGATTTAACTAAAATAAACGGAATGATCCGTGCTACTACAGGGAGAACTCGGGTTTGGTACAAGGATCTCTCGATCTGCAGTCGAATGCTCTACCACTGAGCTATTCCCCCTTGTTCAGAGCCGTAATGTCGATTTAACTAAAATAAACGGAATGATCCGTGCTACTACAGGGGGAACTCCGGTTTGAACCAAGGACCTTTCGATCTGCAGTCGAATGCGAGTTGTCCCTCCTTGTTCCTAGCCGTAATGTCGATTTAACTAAAATAATTGGAATAATCCGTGCTGTTACAGGGGGAACTCGGGTTTGAACCAAGAACCTCTCGACCTGCAGTCGAATGCGAGCTATATCTCCTTGTTCCTAGCCGTAATGTCGATTTAACTAAAATAAAAAGAATGATCAGTGCTGTTACAGGGGGAACTCGGTTTGAACCAAGGACCTCACGATCTGCAATCGAATGCTCTACCACTTAACTATTCGCCCTTGTTAAAGGCCGTAATGTCGATTTAACTAAAATAAACGGAATGATCCGTGCTACTACAGGGAGAACTCGGGTTTGATACAAGGACCTCTCGATCTGCAGTCGAATGCTCTACCACTGAGCTATTCCCCCTTGTTCAGAGCCGTAATGTCGATTTAACTAAAATAAACGGAATGATCCGTGCTACTACAGGGGGAACTCCGGTTTGAAAGAAGGACCTCTCGATCTGCAGTCGAATGCTCTACCACTGAGCTATTCCCCCTTGTTAAAGGCCCCAAAGTCGTTTTAACTAAAAT
Source organism: Phalangium opilio (assembly GCF_054372755.1). Taxonomy (NCBI): domain Eukaryota; kingdom Metazoa; phylum Arthropoda; class Arachnida; order Opiliones; family Phalangiidae; genus Phalangium; species Phalangium opilio. The sequence continues at coordinate 2,036,091 of NW_028324241.1, forward strand.
AAACCGAATGATCCGTGCTGTTACAGGGGGAACTCGGGTTTGAACCAAGGATCTCTCGATCTGCAGTCGAATGCGAGTTATCCCTCCTTGTTCCTAGCCGTAATGTCGATTTAACTAAAATAAAGGGAATAATCCGTGCTGTTACAGGGGGAACTCGGGTTTGAACCAAGGACCTCTCGATCTGTAGTCGAATGCGAGTTATCCCTCCTTGTTCCTAGCCGTAATGTCGTTTTAACTAAAATAAACGGAATGATCCGTGCTGTTACAGGGGGAACTCGGGTTTGAACCAAGGACCTCTCGATCTGCAGTCGAATGCGAGTTATCCCTCCTTGTTCCTAGCCGTAATGTCGATTTAACTAAAATAAACGGAATGATCCGTGCTGTTACAGGGGGAACTCGGGTTTGAACCAAGGATCTCTCGATCTGCAGTCGAATGCTCTACCACTGAGCTATTCCCCCTTGTTCAGAGCCGTAATGTCGATTTAACTAAAATAAACGGAATGATCCGTGCTGTTACAGGGGGAACTCGGTTTGAGCCAAGGACCTCTCGATCTGCAGTCGAATGCTCTACCACTGAACTATTCCCCCTTGTTAAAGGCCGTAATGTCGATTTAACTAAAATAAACGGAATGATCCGTGCTATTACAGGGGGAACTCCGGTTTGAACCAAGGACCTTTCGATCTGCAGCTGAATGCTCTACCACTGAGCTATTCCCCCTTGTTCATAACCGTAATGTCGATTTAACTAAAATAAACGGAATGATCTGTGCTGTTACAGGGGGAACTCGGGTGTGAACCAAGGACCTCTCGATCTGCAGTCGAATGCTCTAACACTGAGCTAATCCCCCTTGTTAAAGGCCGTAATGTCGATTTAACTAAAATAAACGGAATGATCCGTGCTATTACAGGGGAACTCGGGTTTGAACCAAAGACCTCCCGATCTCAGTCGAATGCTCTACCACTGAGCTATTCCCCTTTGTTCCTCGCCGTAATGTCGATTTAACTAAAATAAAGGGAATAATCCGTGCTGTTACAAGGGGAACTCGGGTTTGAACCAAGAACCTCTCGATCTGCAGTCGAATGCGAGCTATATCTCCTTGTGCCTAGCCGTAATGTCGATTTAACTAAAATAAAAAGAATGATCAGTGCTGTTACAGGGGGAACTCGGTTTGAACCAAGGACCTCTCGATCTGCAATCGAAAGCTCTACCACTTAACTATTCGCCCTTGTTAAAGGCCGTAATGTCGATTTAACTAAAATAAACGGAATTATCCGTGCTACTACAGGGACAACTCGGGTTTGATACAAGGACCTCTCGATCTGCAGTCGAATGCGAGTTATCCCTCCTTTTTCCTAGCCGTAATGTCGATTTAACTAAAACAAAAAGAATGATCAGTGCTGTTACAGGGGGAACTCGGTTTGAACCAAGGACCTCCCGATCTGCAATCGAATGCTCTACCACTTAACTATTCGCCCTTGTTAAAGGCGGTAATGTCGATTTAACTAAAATAAACGGAATGATCCGTGCTACTACAGGGAGAACTCGGGTTTGATACAAGGATCTCTCGATCTGCAGTCGAATGCTCTACCACTGAGCTATTCCCCCTTGTTCAGAGCCGTTATGTCGATTTAACTACAATAAACGGAATGATCCGTGCTACTACAGGGGGAACTCGGGTTTGAACCAAGAACCTCTCGACCTGCAGTCGAATGCGAGCTATATCTCCTTGTTCCTAGCCGTAATGTCGATTTAACTAAAATAAAAAGAATGATCCGTGCTATTACAGGGGGAACTCCGGTTTGAACCAAGGACCTTTCGATCTGCAGTCGAATGCTCTACCACTTAACTATTCGCCCTTGTTAAAGGCGGTAATGTCGATTTAACTAAAATAAACGGAATGATCCGTGCTACTACAGGGAGAACTCGGGTTTGATACAAGGATCTCTCGATCTGCAGTCGAATGCTCTACCACTGAGCTATTCCCCCTTGTTCAGAGCCGTAATGTCGATTTAACTAAAATAAACGGAATGATCCGTGCTACTACAGGGGGAACTCCGGTTTGAACCAAGGACCTTTCGATCTGCAGTCGAATGCGAGTTGTCCCTCCTTGTTCCTAGCCGTAATGTCGATTTAACTAAAATAATTGGAATGATCCGTGCTGTTACAGGGGGAACTCGGGTTTGAACCAAGAACCTCTCGACCTGCAGTCGAATGCGAGCTATATCTCCTTGTTCCTAGCCGTAATGTCGATTTAACTAAAATAAAAAGAATGATCCGTGCTATTACAGGGGGAACTCCGGTTTGAACCAAGGACCTTTCGATCTGCAGTCGAATGCTCTACCACTGAGCTATTCCCCCTTGTTCATAACCGTAATGTCGATTTAACTAAAATAAACGGAATGATCCGTGCTATTACAGGGGGAACTCGGGTTTGAACCAAAGACCTCTCGATCTCAGTCGAATGCTCTACCACTGACCTATTCCCCTTTGTTCCTCGCCGTAATGTCGATTTAACTAAAATAAAGGGAATAATCCGTGCTGTTACAGGGGGAACTCGGGTTTGAACCAAGAACCTCTCGATCTGCAGTCGAATGCGAGCTATATCTCCTTGTGCCTAGCCGTAATGTCGATTTAACTAAAATAAAAAGAATGATCAGTGCTGTTACAGGGGGAACTCGGTTTGAACCAAGGACCTCTCGATCTGCAGTCGAATGCGAGCTATATCTCCTTGTGCCTAGCCGTAATGTCGATTTAACTAAAATTAAAAGAATGATCAGTGCTGTTACAGGGGGAACTCGGTTTGAACCAAGGACCTCTCGATCTGCAATCGAATGCTCTACCACTTAACTATTCGCCCTTGTTAAAGGCCGTAATGTCGATTTAACTAAAATAAACGGAATGATCCGTGCTACTACAGGGGGAACTCCGGTTTGAAAGAAGGACCTCTCGATCTGCAGTCGAATGCCCTACCACTGAGCTATTTCCCCTTGTTAAAGGCCCCAAAGTCGTTTTAACTAAAATAAACGGAATGATCCGTGCTGTTACAGGGGGAACTCGGGTTTGAACCAAGGATCTCTCGATCTGCAGTCGAATGCGAGTTATCCCTCCTTGTTCCTAGCCGTTATGTCGATTTAACTAAAATAAAGGGAATAATCCGTGCTGTTACAGGGGGAACTCGGGTTTGAACCAAGGACCTCTCGATCTGTAGTCGAATGCGAGTTATCCCTCCTTGTTCCTAGCCGTAATGTCGATTTAACTAAAATAAACGGAATGATCCGTGCTGTTACAGGGGGAACTCGGGTTTGAACCAAGGACCTCTCGATCTGCAGTCGAATGCGAGTTATCCCTCCTTGTTCCTAGCCGTAATGTCGATTTAACTAAAATAAACGGAATGATCCGTGCTGTTACAGGGGGAACTCGGTTTGAGCCAAGGACTTCTCGATCTGCAGTCGAATGCTCTACCACTTAACTATTCCCCCTTGTTAAAGGCCGTAATGTCGATTTAACTAAAATAAACGGAATGATCCGTGCTATTACAGGGGGAACTCCGGTTTGAACCAAGGACCTTTCGATCTGCAGTCGAATGCTCTACCACTGAGCTATTCCCCCTTGTTCATAACCGTAATGTCGATTTAACTACAATAAACGGAATGATCCGTGCTGTTACAGGGGAACTCGGGTGTGAACCAAGGACCTCTCGATCTGCAGTCGAATGCTCTAACACTGAGCTAATCCCCCTTGTTAAAGGCCGTAATGTCGATTTAACTAAAATAAACGGAATGATCCGTGCTATTACAGGGGGAACTCGGGTTTGAACCAAAGACCTCCCGATCTCAGTCGAATGCTCTACCACTGAGCTATTCCCCTTTGTTCCTCGCCGTAATGTCGATTTAACTAAAATAAAGGGAATAATCCGTGCTGTTACAGGGGGAACTCGGGTTTGAACCAAGAACCTCTCGATCTGCAGTCGAATGCGAGCTATATCTCCTTGTGCCTAGCCGTAATGTCGATTTAACTAAAATAAAAAGAATGATCTGTGCTGTTACAGGGGGAACTCGGTTTGAACCAAGGACCTCTCGATCTGCAATCGAATGCTCTACCAATTAACTATTCGCCCTTGTTAAAGGCCGTAATGTCGATTTAACTAAAATAAACGGAATGATCCGTGCTACTACAGGGAGAACTCGGGTTTGATACAAGGACCTCTCGATCTGCAGTCGAATGCGAGTTATCCCTCCTTGTTCCTAGCCGTAATGTCGATTTAACTAAAACAAAAAGAATGATCAGTGCTGTTACAGGGGGAACTCGGTTTGAACCAAGGACCTCTCGATCTGCAATCGAATGCTCTACCACTTAACTATTCGCCCTTGTTAAAGGCCGTAATGTCGATTTAACTAAAATAAACGGAATGATCCGTGCTACTACAGGGAGAACTCGGGTTTGATACAAGGATCTCTCGATCTGCAGTCGAATGCTCTACCACTGAGCTATTCCCCCTTGTTCAGAGCCGTAATGTCGATTTAACTAAAATAAACGGAATGATCCGTGCTACTACAGGGGGAACTCCGGTTTGAACCAAGGACCTTTCGATCTGCAGTCGAATGCGAGTTGTCCCTCCTTGTTCCTAGCCGTAATGTCGATTTAACTAAAATAATTGGAATGATACGTGCTGTTACAGGGGGAACTCGGGTTTGAACCAAGAACCTCTCGACCTGCAGTCGAATGCGAGCTATATCTCCTTGTTCCTAGCCGTAATGTCGATTTAACTAAAATAAAAAGAATGATCCGTGCTATTACAGGGGGAACTCCGGTTTGAACCAAGGACCTTTCGATCTGCAGTCGAATGCTCTACCACTGAGCTATTCCCCCTTGTTCATAACCGTAATGTCGATTTAACTAAAATAAACGGAATGATCCGTGCTATTACAGGGGGAACTCGGGTTTGAACCAAAGACCTCTCGATCTCAGTCGAATGCTCTACCACTGAGCTATTCCCCTTTGTTCCTCGCCGTAATGTCGATTTAACTAAAATAAAGGAAATAATCCGTGCTGTTACAGGGGGAACTCGGGTTTGAACCAAGAACCTCTCGATCTGCAGTCGAATGCGAGCTATATCTCCTTGTGCCTAGCCGTAATGTCGATTTAACTAAAATAAAAAGAATGATCAGTGCTGTTACAGGGGGAACTCGGTTTGAACCAAGGACCTCTCGATCTGCAGTCGAATGCGAGCTATATCTCCTTGTGCCTAGCCGTAATGTCGATTTAACTAAAATAAAAAGAATGATCAGTGCTGTTACAGGGGGAACTCGGTTTGAACCAAGGATCTCTCGATCTGCAGTCGAATGCTCTACCACTGAGCTATTCCCCCTTGTTCAGAGCCGTAATGTCGATTTAACTAAAATAAACGGAATGATCCGTGCTACTACAGGGGGAACTCCGGTTTGAACGAAGGACCTTTCGATCTGCAGTCGAATGCGAGTTGTCCCTCCTTGTTCCTAGCCGTAATGTCGATTTAACTAAAATAATTGGAATGATCCGTGCTGTTACAGGGGGAACTCGGGTTTGAACCAAGAACCTCTCGACCTGCAGTCGAATGCGAGCTATATCTCCTTGTTCCTAGCCGTAATGTCGATTTAACTAAAATAAAAAGAATGATCAGTGCTGTTACAGGGGGAACTCGGTTTGAACCAAGGACCTCACGATCTGCAATCGAATGCTCTACCACTTAACTATTCGCCCTTGTTAAAGGCCGTAATGTCGATTTAACTAAAATAAACGGAATGATCCGTGCTACTACAGGGAGAACTCGGGTTTGATACAAGGACCTCTCGATCTGCAGTCGAATGCTCTACCACTGAGCTATTCCCCCTTGTTAAAGGCCCCAAAGTCGTTTTAACTAAAATAAACGGAATGATCCGTGCTACTACAGGGGGAACTCGGGTTTGAACCAAGGATCTCTCGATCTGCAGTCGAATGCGAGTTATCCCTCCTTGTTCCTAGCCGTAATGTCGATTTAACTAAAATAAAGGGAATAATCCGTGCTGTTACAGGGGGAACTCGGGTTTGAACCAAGGACCTCTCGATCTGTAGTCGAATGCGAGTTATCCCTCCTTGTTCCTAGCCGTAATGTCGATTTAACTAAAATAAACGGAATGATCCGTGCTGTTACAGGGGGCACTCGGGTTTGAACCAAGGACCTCTCGATCTGCAGTCGAATGCGAGTTATCTCTCCTTGTTCCTAGCCGTAATGTCGATTTAACTAAAATAAACGGAATGATCCGTGCTGTTACAGGGGGAACTCGGGTTTGAACCAAGGATCTCTCGATCTGCAGTCGAATGCTCTACGACTGAGCTATTCCCCCTTGTTCAGAGCCGTAATGTCGATTTAACTAAAATAAACGGAATGATCCGTGCTGTTACAGGGGGAACTCGGTTTGAGCCAAGGACCTCTCGATCTGCAGTCGAATGCTCTACCACTTAACTATTCCCCCTTGTTAAAGGCCGTAATGTCGATTTAACTAAAATAAACGGAATGATCCGTGCTATTACAGGGGGAACTCGGGTTTGAACCAAAGACCTCTCGATCTCAGTCGAATGCTCTACCACTGACCTATTCCCCTTTGTTCCTCGCCGTAATGTCGATTTAACTAAAATAAAGGGAATAATCCGTGCTGTTACAGGGGGAACTCGGTTTGAACCAAGGACCTCTCGATCTGCAGTCGAATGCGAGCTATATCTCCTTGTGCCTAGCCGTAATGTCGATTTAACTAAAATTAAAAGAATGATCAGTGCTGTTACAGGGGGAACTCGGTTTGAACCAAGGACCTCTCGATCTGCAATCGAATGCTCTACCACTTAACTATTCGCCCTTGTTAAAGGCCGTAATGTCGATTTAACTAAAATAAACGGAATGATCCGTGCTACTACAGGGGGAACTCCGGTTTGAAAGAAGGACCTCTCGATCTGCAGTCGAATGCCCTACCACTGAGCTATTCCTACTTGTTAAAGGCCCCAAAGTCGTTTTAACTAAAATAAACGGAATGATCCGTGCTGTTACAGGGGGAACTCGGGTTTGAACCAAGGATCTCTCGATCTGCAGTCGAATGCGAGTTATCCCTCCTTGTTCCTAGCCGTTATGTCGATTTAACTAAAATAAAGGGAATAATCCGTGCTGTTACAGGGGGAACTCGGGTTTGAACCAAGCACCTCTCGATCTGTAGTCGAATGCGAGTTATCCCTCCTTGTTCCTAGCCGTAATGTCGATTTAACTAAAATAAACGGAATGATCCGTGCTGTTACAGGGGGAACTCGGGTTTGAACCAAGGACCTCTCGATCTGCAGTCGAATGCGAGTTATCCCTCCTTGTTCCTAGCCGTAATGTCGATTTAACTAAAATAAACGGAATGATCCGTGCTGTTACAGGGGGAACTCGGTTTGAGCCAAGGACTTCTCGATCTGCAGTCGAATGCTCTACCACTTAACTATTCCCCCTTGTTAAAGGCCGTAATGTCGATTTAACTAAAATAAACGGAATGATCCGTGCTATTACAGGGGGAACTCCGGTTTGAACCAAGGACCTTTCGATCTGCAGTCGAATGCTCTACCACTGAGCTATTCCCCCTTGTTCATAACCGTAATGTCGATTTAACTACAATAAACGGAATGATCCGTGCTGTTACAGGGGGAACTCGGGTGTGAACCAAGGACCTCTCGATCTGCAGTCGAATGCTCTAACACTGAGCTAATCCCCCTTGTTAAAGGCCGTAATGTCGATTTAACTAAAATAAACGGAATGATCCGTGCTATTACAGGGGGAACTCGGGTTTGAACCAAAGACCTCCCGATCTCAGTCGAATGCTCTACCACTGAGCTATTCCCCTTTGTTCCTCGCCGTAATGTCGATTTAACTAAAATAAAGGGAATAATCCGTGCTGTTACAGGGGGAACTCGGGTTTGAACCAAGAACCTCTCGATCTGCAGTCGAATGCGAGCTATATCTCCTTGTGCCTAGCCGTAATGTCGATTTAACTAAAATAAAAAGAATGATCTGTGCTGTTACAGGGGGAACTCGGTTTGAACCAAGGACCTCTCGATCTGCAATCGAATGCTCTACCACTTAACTATTCGCCCTTGTTAAAGGCCGTAATGTCGATTTAACTAAAATAAACGGAATGATCCGTGCTACTACAGGGAGAACTCGGGTTTGATACAAGGACCTCTCGATCTGCAGTCGAATGCGAGTTATCCCTCCTTGTTCCTAGCCGTAATGTCGATTTAACTAAAACAAAAAGAATGATCAGTGCTGTTACAGGGGGAACTCGGTTTGAACCAAGGACCTCTCGATCTGCAATCGAATGCTCTACCACTTAACTATTCGCCCTTGTTAAAGGCCGTAATGTCGATTTAACTAAAATAAACGGAATGATCCGTGCTACTACAGGGAGAACTCGGGTTTGATACAAGGATCTCTCGATCTGCAGTCGAATGCTCTACCACTGAGCTATTCCCCCTTGTTCAGAGCCGTAATGTCGATTTAACTAAAATAAACGGAATGATCCGTGCTACTACAGGGGGAACTCCGGTTTGAACCAAGGACCTTTCGATCTGCAGTCGAATGCGAGTTGTCCCTCCTTGTTCCTAGCCGTAATGTCGATTTAACTAAAATAATTGGAATGATACGTGCTGTTACAGGGGGAACTCGGGTTTGAACCAAGAACCTCTCGACCTGCAGTCGAATGCGAGCTATATCTCCTTGTTCCTAGCCGTAATGTCGATTTAACTAAAATAAAAAGAATGATCCGTGCTATTACAGGGGGAACTCCGGTTTGAACCAAGGACCTTTCGATCTGCAGTCGAATGCTCTACCAGTGAGCTATTCCCCCTTGTTCATAACCGTAATGTCGATTTAACTAAAATAAACGGAATGATCCGTGCTATTACAGGGGGAACTCGGGTTTGAACCAAAGACCTCTCGATCTCAGTCGAATGCTCTACCACTGAGCTATTCCCCTTTGTTCCTCGCCGTAATGTCGATTTAACTAAAATAAAGGAAATAATCCGTGCTGTTACAGGGGGAACTCGGGTTTGAACCAAGAACCTCTCGATCTGCAGTCGAATGCGAGCTATATCTCCTTGTGCCTAGCCGTAATGTCGATTTAACTAAAATAAAAAGAATGATCAGTGCTGTTACAGGGGGAACTCGGTTTGAACCAAGGACCTCTCGATCTGCAGTCGAATGCGAGCTATATCTCCTTGTGCCTAGCCGTAATGTCGATTTAACTAAAATAAAAAGAATGATCAGTGCTGTTACAGGGGGAACTCGGTTTGAACCAAGGACCTCTCGATCTGCAATCGAATGCTCTACCACTTAACTATTCGCCCTTGTTAAAGGCCGTAATGTCGATTTAACTAAAATAAACGGAATGATCCGTGCTACTACAGGGAGAACTCGGGTTTGGTACAAGGATCTCTCGATCTGCAGTCGAATGCTCTACCACTGAGCTATTCCCCCTTGTTCAGAGCCGTAATGTCGATTTAACTAAAATAAACGGAATGATCCGTGCTACTACAGGGGGAACTCCGGTTTGAACCAAGGACCTTTCGATCTGCAGTCGAATGCGAGTTGTCCCTCCTTGTTCCTAGCCGTAATGTCGATTTAACTAAAATAATTGGAATGATCCGTGCTGTTACAGGGGGAACTCGGGTTTGAACCAAGAACCTCTCGACCTGCAGTCGAATGCGAGCTATATCTCCTTGTTCCTAGCCGTAATGTCGATTTAACTAAAATAAAAAGAATGATCAGTGCTGTTACAGGGGGAACTCGGTTTGAACCAAGGACCTCACGATCTGCAATCGAATGCTCTACCACTTAACTATTCGCCCTTGTTAAAGGCCGTAATGTCGATTTAACTAAAATAAACGGAATGATCCGTGCTACTACAGGGAGAACTCGGGTTTGATACAAGGACCTCTCGATCTGCAGTCGAATGCTCTACCACTGAGCTATTCCCCCTTGTTCAGAGCCGTAATGTCGATTTAACTAAAATAAACGGAATGATCCGTGCTGTTACAGGGGGAACTCGGGTTTGAACCAAGGATCTCTCGATCTGCAGTCGAATGCGAGTTATCCCTCCTTGTTCCTAGCCGTAATGTCGATTTAACTAAAATAAAGGGAATAATCCGTGCTGTTACAGGGGGAACTCGGGTTTGAACCAAGGACCTCTCGATCTGTAGTCGAATGCGAGTTATCCCTCCTTGTTCCTAGCCGTAATGTCGATTTAACTAAAATAAACGGAATGATCCGTGCTGTTACAGGGGGCACTCGGGTTTGAACCAAGGACCTCTCGATCTGCAGTCGAATGCGAGTTATCTCTCCTTGTTCCTAGCCGTAATGTCGATTTAACTAAAATAAACGGAATGATCCGTGCTGTTACAGGGGGAACTCGGGTTTGAACCAAGGATCTCTCGATCTGCAGTCGAATGCTCTACGACTGAGCTATTCCCCCTTGTTCAGAGCCGTAATGTCGATTTAACTAAAATAAACGGAATGATCCGTGCTGTTACAGGGGGAACTCGGTTTGAGCCAAGGACCTCTCGATCTGCAGTCGAATGCTCTACCACTTAACTATTCCCCCTTGTTAAAGGCCGTAATGTCGATTTAACTAAAATAAACGGAATGATCCGTGCTATTACAGGGGGAACTCCGGTTTGAACCAAGGACCTTTCGATCTGCAGTCGAATGCTCTACCACTGAGCTATTCCCCCTTGTTCATAACCGTAATGTCGATTTAACTAAAATAAACGGAATGATCCGTGCTGTTACAGGGGGAACTCGGGTGTGAACCAAGGACCTCTCGATCTGCAGTCGAATGCTCTAACACTGAGCTAATCCCCCTTGTTAAAGGCCGTAATGTCGATTTAACTAAAATAAACGGAATGATCCGTGCTATTACAGGGGGAACTCGGGTTTGAACCAAAGACCTCCCGATCTCAGTCGAATGCTCTACCACTGAGCTATTCCCCTTTGTTCCTCGCCGTAATGTCGATTTAACTAAAATAAAGGGAATAATCCGTGCTGTTACAGGGGGAACTCGGGTTTGAACCAAGAACCTCTCGATCTGTAGTCGAATGCGAGCTATATCTCCTTGTGCCTAGCCGTAATGTCGATTTAACTAAAATAAAAAGAATGATCAGTGCTGTTACAGGGGGAACTCGGTTTGAACCAAGGACCTCTCGATCTGCAATCGAATGCTCTACCACTTAACTATTCGCCCTTGTTAAAGGCCGTAATGTCGATTTAACTAAAATAAACGGAATGATCCGTGCTACTACAGGGAGAACTCGGGTTTGATACAAGGACCTCTCGATCTGCAGTCGAATGCGAGTTATCCCTCCTTGTTCCTAGCCGTAATGTCGATTTAACTAAAACAAAAAGAATGATCAGTGCTGTTACAGGGGGAACTCGGTTTGAACCAAGGACCTCTCGATCTGCAATCGAATGCTCTACCACTTAACTATTCGCCCTTGTTAAAGGCCGTAATGTCGATTTAACTAAAATAAACGGAATGATCCGTGCTACTACAGGGAGAACTCGGGTTTGGTACAAGGATCTCTCGATCTGCAGTCGAATGCTCTACCACTGAGCTATTCCCCCTTGTTCAGAGCCGTAATGTCGATTTAACTAAAATAAACGGAATGATCCGTGCTACTACAGGGGGAACTCCGGTTTGAACCAAGGACCTTTCGATCTGCAGTCGAATGCGAGTTGTCCCTCCTTGTTCCTAGCCGTAATGTCGATTTAACTAAAATAATTGGAATGATCCGTGCTGTTACAGGGGGAACTCGGGTTTGAACCAAGAACCTCTCGAATTGCAGTCGAATGCGAGCTATATCTCCTTGTTCCTAGCCGTAATGTCGATTTAACTAAAATAAAAAGAATGATCCGTGCTATTACAGGGGAACTCCGGTTTGAACCAAGGACCTTTCGATCTGCAGTCGAATGCTCTACCACTGAGCTATTCCCCCTTGTTCATAACCGTAATGTCGATTTAACTAAAATAAACGGAATGATCCGTGCTGTTACAGGGGGAACTCGGGTGTGAACCAAGGACCTCTCGATCTGCAGTCGAATGCTCTAACACTGAGCTAATCCCCCTTGTTAAAGGCCGTAATGTCGATTTAACTAAAATAAACGGAATGATCCGTGCTATTACAGGGGGAACTCGGGTTTGAACCAAAGACCTCTCGATCTCAGTCGAATGCGAGCTATATCTCCTTGTGCCTAGCCGTAATGTCGATTTAACTAAAATAAAAAGAATGATCAGTGCTGTTACAGGGGGAACTCGGTTTGAACCAAGGACCTCTCGTTCTGCAATCGAATGCTCTACCACTTAACTATTCGCCCTTGTTAAAGGCCGTAATGTCGATTTAACTAAAATAAACGGAATGATCCGTGCTACTACAGGGAGAACTCGGGTTTGGTACAAGGATCTCTCGATCTGCAGTCGAATGCTCTACCACTGAGCTATTCCCCCTTGTTCAGAGCCGTAATGTCGATTTAACTAAAATAAACGGAATGATCCGTGCTACTACAGGGGGAACTCCGGTTTGAACCAAGGACCTTTCGATCTGCAGTCGAATGCGAGTTGTCCCTCCTTGTTCCTAGCCGTAATGTCGATTTAACTAAAATAATTGGAATGACCCGTGCTGTTACAGGGGGAACTCGGGTTTGAACCAAGAACCTCTCGACCTGCAGTAGAATGCGAGCTATATCTCCTTGTTCCTAGCCGTAATGTCGATTTAACCAAAATAAAAAGAATGATCAGTGCTGCTACAGGGGGAACTCGGTTTGAACCAAGGACCTCACGATCTGCAATCGAATGCTCTGCCACTTAACTATTCGCCCTTGTTAAAGGCCGTAATGTCGATTTAACTAAAATAAACGGAATGATCCGTGCTACTACAGGGAGAACTCGGGTTTGATACAAGGACCTCTCGATCTGCAGTCGAATGCGAGTTATCCCTCCTTGTTCCTAGCCGTAATGGCGATTTAACTAAAATAAAAAGAATGATCAGTGCTGTTACAGGGGAAACTCGGTTTGAACCAAGGACCTCTCGATCTGCAATCGAATGCTCTACCACTTAACTATTCGCCCTTGTTAAAGGCCGTAATGTCGATTTAACTAAAATAAACGGAATGATCCGTGCTACTACAGGGAGAACTCGGGTTTGGTACAAGGATCTCTCGATCTGCAGTCGAATGCTCTACCACTGAGCTATTCCCCCTTGTTCAGAGCCGTAATGTCGATTTAACTAAAATAAACGGAATGATCCGTGCTACTACAGGGGGAACTCCGGTTTGAACCAAGGACCTTTCGATCTGCAGTCGAATGCGTGTTGCCCCTCCTTGTTCCTAGCCGTAATGTCGATTTAACTAAAATAATTGGAATGATCCGTGCTGTTACAGGGGGAACTCGGGTTTGAACCAAGAACCTCTCGACCTGCAGTCGAATGCGAGCTATATCTCCTTGTTCCTAGCCGTAATGTCGATTTAACTAAAATAAAAAGAATGATCAGTGCTGTTACAGGGGGAACTCGGTTTGAACCAAGGACCTCACGATCTGCAATCGAATGCTCTACCACTTAACTATTCGCCCTTGTTAAAGGCCGTAATGTCGATTTAACTAAAATAAACGGAATGATCCGTGCTACTACAGGGAGAACTCGGGTTTGATACAAGGACCTCTCGATCTGCAGTCGAATGCTCTACCACTGAGCTATTCCCCCTTGTTCAGAGCCGTAATGTCGATTTAACTAAAATAAACGGAATGATCCGTGCTACTACAGGGGGAACTCCGGTTTGAAAGAAGGACCTCTCGATCTGCAGTCGAATGCTCTACCACTGAGCTTTTCCCCCTTGTTAAAGGCCCCAAAGTCGTTTTAACTAAAATAAACGGAATGATCCGTGCTGTTACAGGGGGAACTCGGGTTTGAACCAAGGATCTCTCGATCTGCAGTCGAATGCGAGTTATCCCTCCTTGTTCCTAGCCGTAATGTCGATTTAACTAAAATAAAGGGAATAATCCGTGCTGTTACAGGGGGAACTCGGGTTTGAACCAAGGACCTCTCGATCTGTAGTCGAATGCGAGTTATCCCTCCTTGTTCCTAGCCGTAATGTCGATTTAACTAAAATAAACGGAATGATCCGTGCTGTTACAGGGGGAACTCGGGTTTGAACCAAGGACCTCTCGATCTGCAGTCGAATGCGAGTTATCCCTCCTTGTTCCTAGCCGTAATGTCGATTTAACTAAAATAAACGGAATGATCCGTGCTGTTACAGGGGGAACTCGGGTTTGAACCAAGGATCTCTCGATCTGCAGTCGAATGCTCTACCACTGAGCTATTCCCCCTTGTTCAGAGCCGTAATGTCGATTTAACTAAAATAAACGGAATGATCCGTGCTGTTACAGGGGGAACTCGGTTTGAGCCAAGGACCTCTCGATCTGCAGTCGAATGCTCTAACACTGAGCTAATCCCCCTTGTTAAAGGCCGTAATGTCGATTTAACTAAAATAAACGGAATGATCCGTGCTATTACAGGGGGAACTCGGGTTTGAACCAAAGACCTCCCGATCTCAGTCGAATGCTCTACCACTGAGCTATTCCCCTTTGTTCCTCGCCGTAATGTCGATTTAACTAAAATAAAGGGAATAATCCGTGCTGTTACAGGGGGAACTCGGGTTTGAACCAAGAACCTCTCGATCTGCAGTCGAATGCGAGCTATATCTCCTTGTGCCTAGCCGTAATGTCGATTTAACTAAAATAAAAAGAATGATCAGTGCTGTTACAGGGGGAACTCGGTTTGAACCAAGGACCTCACGATCTGCAATCGAATGCTCTACCACTTAACTATTCGCCCTTGTTAAAGGCCGTAATGTCGATTTAACTAAAATAAACGGAATGATCCGTGCTACTACAGGGAGAACTCGGGTTTGATACAAGGACCTCTCGATCTGCAGTCGAATGCTCTACCACTGAGCTATTCCCCCTTGTTCAGAGCCGTAATGTCGATTTAACTAAAATAAACGGAATGATCCGTGCTACTACAGGGGGAACTCCGGTTTGAAAGAAGGACCTCTCGATCTGCAGTCGAATGCTCTACCACTGAGCTATTCCCCCTTGTTCAAGGCCCCAAAGTCGTTTTAACTAAAATAAACGGAATGATCCGTGCTGTTACAGGGGGAACTCGGGTTTGAACCAAGGATCTCTCGATCTGCAGTCGAATGCGAGTTATCCCTCTTTGTTCCTAGCCGTAATGTCGATTTAACTAAAATAAAGGGAATAATCCGTGCTGTTACAGGGGGAACTCGGGTTTGAACCAAGGACCTCTCGATCTGCAGTCGAATGCGAGTTATCCCTCCTTGTTCCTAGCCGTAATGTCGATTTAACTAAAATAAACGGAATGATCCGTGCTGTTACAGGGGGAACTCGGGTTTGAACCAAGAACCTCTCGACCTGCAGTCGAATGCGAGCTATATCTCCTTGTTCCTAGCCGTAATGTCGATTTAACTAAAATAAAAAGAATGATCAGTGCTGTTACAGGGGGAACTCGGTTTGAACCAAGGACCTCTCGATCTGCAATCGAATGCTCTACCACTTAACTATTCGCCCTTGTTAAAGGCCGTAATGTCGATTTAACTAAAATAAACGGAATGATCCGTGCTACTACAGGGAGAACTCGGGTTTGATACAAGGACCTCTCGATCTGCAGTCGAATGCTCTACCACTGAGCTATTCCCCCTTGTTCAGAGTCGTAATGTCGATTTAACTAAAATAAACGGAATGATCCGTGCTACTACAGGGGGAACTCGGGTTTGAACCAAGGACCTCTCGATCTGCAGACGAATGCTCTACCACTGAGCTATCCCCCTTGTTCATAACCGTAATTTCGATTTAACTAAAATAAACGGAATTATCCATGCTGTTACAGGGGGAACTCCGGTTTGAAAGAAGGACCTCTCGATCTGCAGTCGAATGCTCTACCACTGAGCTATTCCCCCTTGTTCAAGGCCCCAAAGTCGTTTTAACTAAAATAAACGGAATGATCCGTGCTGTTACAGGGGGAACTCGGGTTTGAACCAAGGATCTCTCGATCTGCAGTCGAATGCGAGTTATCCCTCTTTGTTCCTAGCCGTAATGTCGATTTAACTAAAATAAAGGGAATAATCCGTGCTGTTACAGGGGGAACTCGGGTTTGAACCGAGGACCTCTCGATCTGCAGTCGAATGCGAGTTATCCCTCCTTGTTCCTAGCCGTAATGTCGATTTAACTAAAATAAACGGAATGATCCGTGCTGTTACAGGGGGAACTCGGGTTTGAACCAAGGACCTCTCAATATGCTGTCGAATGCGAGTTATCCCTCCTTGTTCCTAGCCGTAATGTCGATTTAACTAAAATAATTGGAATGATCCGTGCTGTTAAAGGGGGAACTCAGGTTTGAACCAAGGACCTCTCGATCTACAGTCGAATGCGAGTTATCCCTCCTTGTTCCTAGCCGTAATGTCGATTTAATTAAAATAAAGGGAATTATCCGTGCTGTTACAGTGGGAACTCGGGATTGAACCAAGGACCTCTCGATCTGCAGTCGAATGCTCTACCACTAAGCTATTCCCCCTTGTTCAAGACCGTAATGTCGATTTAACTAAAATAAACGGAATGATCCGTGCTGTTACAGGGGGAACTCGGGTTTTAACCAAGGACCTCTCGATCTGCAGTCGAATGCTCTACCATTGAGCTATTCCCCTTGTTCATAGTCGTAATGTCGTTTTAAATAAAATAAACTGAATGATCCGTGCTTTTACAGGGGGAACTCGGGTTTGAACCAAGGACCTTTCGATCTGCAGTCGAATGCGAGTTGTCCCTCCTTGTTCCTAGCCGTAATGTCGATTTAACTAAAATAATTGGAATGATCCGTGCTGTTACAGGGGGAACTCGGGTTTAAACCAAGAACCTCTCGATCTGCAGTCGAATGCGAGATATATCTCCTTGTTCCTAGCCGTAATGTCGATTTAACTAAAATAAAAAGAATGATCAGTGCTGTTACAGGGGGAACTCGAGTTTGAACCAAGGACCTCTCGATCTGTAGTCGAATGCTCTACCACTGAGCTATCCCCCTTGTTCATAGCCAAAATGTCGATTTAAATAAAATAAACGGAATGATCCGTGCTGTTACAGGGGGAACTCGGGTTTGAACCAAGGACCTTTCGATCTGCAGTCGAATGCGAGTTATCCCTCCTTGTTCCTAGCCGTAATGTCGATTTAACTAAAATAATTGGAATGATCCGTGCTGTTACAGGGGGAACTCGGGTTTGAACCAAGGACCTCTCGATCTGCAGTCGAATGCTCTACCACTGAGCTATCCCCCTTGTTCATAACCGTAATTTCGATTTAACTAAAATAAACGGAATTATCCATGCTGTTACAGGGGGAACTCCGGTTTGAAAGAAGGACCTCTCGATCTGCAGTCGAATGCTCTACCACTGAGCTATTCCCCCTTGTTCAAGGCCCCAAAGTCGATTTAACTAAAATAAACGGAATGATCCGTGCTGTTACAGGGGGAACTCGGGTTTGAATTAAGGACCTCTCGATCTGCAGTCGAATGCTCTACCACTGAGCTAATCCCCCTTGTTCAAGGCCCCAAAGTCGTTTTAACTAAAATAAACGGAATGATCCGTGCTGTTACAGGGGGAACTCGGGTTTGAACCAAGGATCTCTCGATCTGCAGTCGAATGCGAGTTATCCCTCTTTGTTCCTAGCCGTAATGTCGATTTAACTAAAATAAAGGGAATAATCCGTGCTGTTACAGGGGGAACTCGGGTTTGAACCAAGGACCTCTCGATCTGCAGTCGAATGCGAGTTATCCCTCCTTGTTCCTAGCCGTAATGTCGATTTAACTAAAATAAACGGAATGATCCGTGCTGTTACAGGGGGAACTCGGGTTTGAACCAAGGACCTCTCAATATGCAGTCGAATGCGAGTTATCCCTCCTTGTTCCTAGCCGTAATGTCGATTTAACTAAAATAATTGGAATGATCCGTGCTGTTACAGGGGGAACTCAGGTTTGAACCAAGGACCTCTCGATCTACAGTCGAATGCGAGTTATCCCTCCTTGTTCCTAGCCGTAATGTCGATTTAATTAAAATAAAGGGAATAATCCGTGCTGTTACAGGGGGAACTCGGGTTTGAACCAAGGACCTCTCGATCTGCAGTCGAATGCTCTACCACTGAGCTATTCCCCCTTGTTCAAGGCCGTAATGTCGATTTAACTAAAATAAACGGAATGATCCGTGCTGTTACAGGGGGAACTCGGGTTTGAACCAAGGACCTTTCGATCTGCAGTCGAATGCGAGTTATCCCTCCTTGTTCCTAGCCGTAATGTCGATTTAACTAAAATAATTGGAATGATCCGTGCTGTTACAGGGGGAACTCGGGTTTGAACCAAGGACCTCTCGATCTGCAGTCGAATGCTCTACCACTGAGCTATCCCCCTTGTTCATAACCGTAATTTCGATTTAACTAAAATAAACGGAATTATCCATGCTGTTACAGGGGGAACTCCGGTTTGAAAGAAGGACCTCTCGATCTGCAGTCGAATGCTCTACCACTGAGCTATTCCCCCTTGTTCAAGGCCCCAAAGTCGATTTAACTAAAATAAACGGAATGATCCGTGCTGTTACAGGGGGAACTCGGGTTTGAATTAAGGACCTCTCGATCTGCAGTCGAATGCTCTACCACTGAGCTAATCCCCCTTGTTCAAGGCCCCAAAGTCGTTTTAACTAAAATAAACGGAATGATCCGTGCTGTTACAGGGGGAACTCGGGTTTGAACCAAGGATCTCTCGATCTGCAGTCGAATGCGAGTTATCCCTCTTTGTTCCTAGCCGTAATGTCGATTTAACTAAAATAAAGGGAATAATCCGTGCTGTTACAGGGGGAACTCGGGTTTGAACCAAGGACCTCTCGATCTGCAGTCGAATGCGAGTTATCCCTCCTTGTTCCTAGCCGTAATGTCGATTTAACTAAAATAAACGGAATGATCCGTGCTGTTACAGGGGGAACTCGGGTTTGAACCAAGGACCTCTCAATATGCAGTCGAATGCGAGTTATCCCTCCTTGTTCCTAGCCGTAATGTCGATTTAACTAAAATAATTGGAATGATCCGTGCTGTTACAGGGGGAACTCAGGTTTGAACCAAGGACCTCTCGATCTACAGTCGAATGCGAGTTATCCCTCCTTGTTCCTAGCCGTAATGTCGATTTAATTAAAATAAAGGGAATAATCCGTGCTGTTACAGGGGGAACTCGGGTTTGAACCAAGGACCTCTCGATCTGCAGTCGAACGCTCTACCACTGAGCTATTCCCCCTTGTTCAAGGCCGTAATGTCGATTTAACTAAAATAAACGGAATGATCCGTGCTGTTACAGGGGGAACTCGGGTTTTAACCAAGGACCTCTCGATCTGCAGTCGAATGCTCTACCATTGAGCTATTCCCCTTGTTCATAGTCGTAATGTCGTTTTAAATAAAATAAACTGAATGATCCGTGCTTTTACAGGGGGAACTCGGGTTTGAACCAAGGACCTTTCGATCTGCAGTCGAATGCGAGTTGTCCCTCCTTGTTCCTAGCCGTAATGTCGATTTAACTAAAATAATTGGAATGATCCGTGCTGTTACAGGGGGAACTCGGGTTTGAACCAAGAACCTCTCGATCTGCAGTCGAATGCGAGATATATCTCCTTGTTCCTAGCCGTAATGTCGATTTAACTAAAATAAACGGAATGATCCGTGCTGTTACAGGGGGAACTCGGGTTTGAACCAAGGACCTCTCGATCTGCAGTCGAATGCTCTACCACTGAGCTATCCCCCTTGTTCATAACCGTAATTTCGATTTAACTAAAATAAACGGAATTATCCATGCTGTTACAGGGGGAACTCCGGTTTGAAAGAAGGACCTCTCGATCTGCAGTCGAATGCTCTACCACTGAGCTATTCCCCCTTGTTCAAGGCCCCAAAGTCGATTTAACTAAAATAAACGGAATGATCCGTGCTGTTACAGGGGGAACTCGGGTTTGAATTAAGGACCTCTCGATCTGCAGTCGAATGCTCTACCACTGAGCTATTCCCCCTTGTTCAAGGCCCCAAAGTCGTTTTAACTAAAATAAACGGAATGATCCGTGCTGTTACAGGGGGAACTCGGGTTTGAACCAAGGATCTCTCGATCTGCAGTCGAATGCGAGTTATCCCTCTTTGTTCCTAGCCGTAATGTCGATTTAACTAAAATAAAGGGAATAACCCGTGCTGTTACAGGGGGAACTCGGGTTTGAACCAAGGACCTCTCGATCTGCAGTCGAATGCGAGTTATCCCTCCTTGTTCCTAGCCGTAATGTCGATTTAACTAAAATAAACGGAATGATCCGTGCTGTTACAGGGGGAACTCGGGTTTGAACCAAGGACCTCTCGATCTGCAGTCGAATGCTCTACCACTGAGCTATCCCCCTTGTTCATAACCGTAATTTCGATTTAACTAAAATAAACGGAATTATCCATGCTGTTACAGGGGGAACTCCGGTTTGAAAGAAGGACCTCTCGATCTGCAGTCGAATGCTCTACCACTGAGCTATTCCCCCTTGTTCAAGGCCCCAAAGTCGATTTAACTAAAATAAACGGAATGATCCGTGCTGTTACAGGGGGAACTCGGGTTTGAATTAAGGACCTCTCGATCTGCAGTCGAATGCTCTACCACTGAGCTATTCCCCCTTGTTCAAGGCCCCAAAGTCGTTTTAACTAAAATAAACGGAATGATCCGTGCTGTTACAGGGGGAACTCGGGTTTGAACCAAGGATCTCTCGATCTGCAGTCGAATGCGAGTTATCCCTCTTTGTTCCTAGCCGTAATGTCGATTTAACTAAAATAAAGGGAATAACCCGTGCTGTTACAGGGGGAACTCGGGTTTGAACCAAGGACCTCTCGATCTGCAGTCGAATGCGAGTTATCCCTCCTTGTTCCTAGCCGTAATGTCGATTTAACTAAAATAAACGGAATGATCCGTGCTGTTACAGGGGGAACTCGGGTTTGAACCAAGGACCTCTCAATATGCAGTCGAATGCGAGTTATCCCTCCTTGTTCCTAGCCGTAATGTCGATTTAACTAAAATAATTGGAATGATCCGTGCTGTTACAGGGGGAACTCAGGTTTGAACCAAGGACCTCTCGATCTACAGTCGAATGCGAGTTATCCCTCCTTGTTCCTAGCCGTAATGTCGATTTAATTAAAATAAAGGGAATAATCCGTGCTGTTACAGGGGGAACTCGGGTTTGAACCAAGGACCTCTCGATCTGCAGTCGAATGCTCTACCACTGAGCTATTCCCCCTTGTTCAAGGCCGTAATGTCGATTTAACTAAAATAAACGGAATGATCCGTGCTGTTACAGGGGGAACTCGGGTTTGAACCAAGGACCTTTCGATCTGCAGTCGAATGCGAGTTATCCCTCCTTGTTCCTAGCCGTAATGTCGATTTAACTAAAATAGTTGGAATGATCCGTGCTGTTACAGGGGGAACTCAGGTTTGAACCAAGGACCTCTCGATCTACAGTCGAATGCGAGTTATCCCTCCTTGTTCCTAGCCGTAATGTCGATTTAATTAAAATAAAGGGAATAATCCGTGCTGTTACAGGGGGAACTCGGGTTTGAACCAAGGACCTCTCGATCTGCAGTCGAATGCTCTACCACTGAGCTATTCCCCCTTGTTCAAGGCCGTAATGTCGATTTAACTAAAATAAACGGAATGATCCGTGCTGTTACAGGGGGAACTCGGGTTTTAACCAAGGACCTCTCGATCTGCAGTCGAATGCTCTACCATTGAGCTATTCCCCTTGTTCATAGTCGCAATGTCGTTTTAAATAAAATAAACTAAATGATCCGTGCTTTTACAGGGGGAACTCGGGTTTGAACCAAGGACCTTTCGATCTGCAGTCGAATGCGAGTTGTCCCTCCTTGTTCCTAGCCGTAATGTCGATTTAACTAAAATAATTGGAATGATCCGTGCTGTTACAGGGGGAACTCGGGTTTGAACCAAGGACCTCTCGATCTGCAGACGAATGCTCTACCACTGAGCTATCCCCCTTGTTCATAACCGTAATTTCGATTTAACTAAAATAAACGGAATTATCCATGCTGTTACAGGGGGAACTCCGGTTTGAAAGAAGGACCTCTTGATCTGCAGTCGAATGCTCTACCACTGAGCTAATCACCCTTGTTCCAGGCCCCAAAGTCGTTTTAACTAAAATAAACGGAATGATCCGTGCTGTTACAGGGGGAACTCGGGTTTGAACCAAGGATCTCTCGATCTGCAGTCGAATGCGAGTTATCCCTCTTTGTTCCTAGCCGTAATGTCGATTTAACTAAAATAAAGGGAATAATCCGTGCTGTTACAGGGGGAACTCGGGTTTGAACCAAGGACCTCTCGATCTGCAGTCGAATGCGAGTTATCCCTCCTTGTTCCTAGCCGTAATGTCGATTTAACTAAAATAAACGGAATGATCCGTGCTGTTACAGGGGGAACTCGGGTTTGAACCAAGGACCTCTCAATATGCAGTCGAATGCGAGTTATCCCTCCTTGTTCCTAGCCGTAATGTCGATTTAACTAAAATAATTGGAATGATCCGTGCTGTTAAAGGGGGAACTCAGGTTTGAACCAAGGACCTCTCGATCTACAGTCGAATGCGAGTTATCCCTCCTTGTTCCTAGCCGTAATGTCGATTTAATTAAAATAAAGGGAATTATCCGTGCTGTTACAGTGGGAACTCGGGATTGAACCAAGGACCTCTCGATCTGCAGTCGAATGCTCTACCACTAAGCTATTCCCCCTTGTTCAAGGCCGTAATGTCGATTTAACTAAAATAAACGGAATGATCCGTGCTGTTACAGGGGGAACTCGGGTTTTAACCAAGGACCTCTCGATCTGCAGTCGAATGCTCTACCATTGAGCTATTCCCCTTGTTCATAGTCGTAATGTCGTTTTAAATAAAATAAACTGAATGATCCGTGCTTTTACAGGGGGAACTCGGGTTTGAACCAAGGACCTTTCGATCTGCAGTCGAATGCGAGTTGTCCCTCCTTGTTCCTAGCCGTAATGTCGATTTAACTAAAATAATTGGAATGATCCGTGCTGTTACAGGGGGAACTCGGGTTTGAACCAAGAACCTCTCGATCTGCAGTCGAATGCGAGATATATCTCCTTGTTCCTAGCCGTAATATCGATTTAACTAAAATAAAAAGAATGATCAGTGCTGTTCCAGGGGGAACTCGAGTTTGAACCAAGGACCTCTCGATCTGTAGTCGAATGCTCTACCACTGAGCTATCCCCCTTGTTCATAGCCAAAATGTCGATTTAAATAAAATAAACGGAATGATCCGTGCTGTTACAGGGGGAACTCGGGTTTGAACCAAGGACCTTTCGATCTGCAGTCGAATGCGAGTTATCCCTCCTTGTTCCTAGCCGTAATGTCGATTTAACTAAAATAATTGGAATGATCCGTGCTGTTACAGGGGGAACTCGGGTTTGAACCAAGGACCTCTCGATCTGCAGTCGAATGCTCTACCACTGAGCTATCCCCCTTGTTCATAACCGTAATTTCGATTTAACTAAAATAAACGGAATTATCCATGCTGTTACAGGGGGAACTCCGGTTTGAAAGAAGGACCTCTCGATCTGCAGTCGAATGCTCTACCACTGAGCTATTCACCCTTGTTCAAGGCCCCAAAGTCGATTTAACTAAAATAAACGGAATGATCCGTGCTGTTACAGGGGGAACTCGGGTTTGAATTAAGGACCTCTCGATCTGCAGTCGAATGCTCTACCACTGAGCTAATCCCCCTTGTTCAAGGCCCCAAAGTCGTTTTAACTAAAATAAACGGAATGATCCGTGCTGTTACAGGGGGAACTCGGGTTTGAACCAAGGATCTCTCGATCTGCAGTCGAATGCGAGTTATCCCTCTTTGTTCCTAGCCGTAATGTCGATTTAACTAAAATAAAGGGAATAATCCGTGCTGTTACAGGGGGAACTCGGGTTTGAACCAAGGACCTCTCGATCTGCAGTCGAATGCGAGTTATCCCTCCTTGTTCCTAGCCGTAATGTCGATTTAACTAAAATAAACGGAATGATCCGTGCTGTTACAGGGGGAACTCGGGTTTGAACCAAGGACCTCTCAATATGCAGTCGAATGCGAGTTATCCCTCCTTGTTCCTAGCCGTAATGTCGATTTAACTAAAATAATTGGAATGATCCGTGCTGTTAAAGGGGGAACTCAGGTTTGAACCAAGGACCTCTCGATCTACAGTCGAATGCGAGTTATCCCTCCTTGTTCCTAGCCGTAATGTCGATTTAATTAAAATAAAGGGAATTATCCGTGCTGTTACAGTGGGAACTCGGGATTGAACCAAGGACCTCTCGATCTGCAGTCGAATGCTCTACCACTAAGCTATTCCCCCTTGTTCAAGGCCGTAATGTCGATTTAACTAAAATAAACGGAATGATCCGTGCTGTTACAGGGGGAACTCGGGTTTTAACCAAGGACCTCTCGATCTGCAGTCGAATGCTCTACCATTGAGCTATTCCCCTTGTTCATAGTCGTAATGTCGTTTTAAATAAAATAAACTGAATGATCCGTGCTTTTACAGGGGGAACTCGGGTTTGAACCAAGGACCTTTCGATCTGCAGTCGAATGCGAGTTGTCCCTCCTTGTTCCTAGCCGTAATGTCGATTTAACTAAAATAATTGGAATGATCCGTGCTGTTACAGGGGGAACTCGGGTTTGAACCAAGAACCTCTCGATCTGCAGTCGAATGCGAGATATATCTCCTTGTTCCTAGCCGTAATATCGATTTAACTAAAATAAAAAGAATGATCAGTGCTGTTCCAGGGGGAACTCGAGTTTGAACCAAGGACCTCTCGATCTGTAGTCGAATGCTCTACCACTGAGCTATCCCCCTTGTTCATAGCCAAAATGTCGATTTAAATAAAATAAACGGAATGATCCGTGCTGTTACAGGGGGAACTCGGGTTTGAACCAAGGACCTTTCGATCTGCAGTCGAATGCGAGTTATCCCTCCTTGTTCCTAGCCGTAATGTCGATTTAACTAAAATAATTGGAATGATCCGTGCTGTTACAGGGGGAACTCGGGTTTGAACCAAGGACCTCTCGATCTGCAGTCGAATGCTCTACCACTGAGCTATCCCCCTTGTTCATAACCGTAATTTCGATTTAACTAAAATAAACGGAATTATCCATGCTGTTACAGGGGGAACTCCGGTTTGAAAGAAGGACCTCTCGATCTGCAGTCGAATGCTCTACCACTGAGCTATTCACCCTTGTTCAAGGCCCCAAAGTCGATTTAACTAAAATAAACGGAATGATCCGTGCTGTTACAGGGGGAACTCGGGTTTGAATTAAGGACCTCTCGATCTGCAGTCGAATGCTCTACCACTGAGCTAATCCCCCTTGTTCAAGGCCCCAAAGTCGTTTTAACTAAAATAAACGGAATGATCCGTGCTGTTACAGGGGGAACTCGGGTTTGAACCAAGGATCTCTCGATCTGCAGTCGAATGCGAGTTATCCCTCTTTGTTCCTAGCCGTAATGTCGATTTAACTAAAATAAAGGGAATAATCCGTGCTGTTACAGGGGGAACTCGGGTTTGAACCAAGGACCTCTCGATCTGCAGTCGAATGCGAGTTATCCCTCCTTGTTCCTAGCCGTAATGTCGATTTAACTAAAATAAACGGAATGATCCGTGCTGTTACAGGGGGAACTCGGGTTTGAACCAAGGACCTCTCAATATGCAGTCGAATGCGAGTTATCCCTCCTTGTTCCTAGCCGTAATGTCGATTTAACTAAAATAATTGGAATGATCCGTGCTGTTAAAGGGGGAACTCAGGTTTGAAAGAAGGACTTCTCGATCTACAGTCGAATGCGAGTTATCCCTCCTTGTTCCTAGCCGTAATGTCGATTTAATTAAAATAAAGGGAATTATCCGTGCTGTTACAGTGGGAACTCGGGATTGAACCAAGGACCTCTCGATCTGCAGTCGAATGCTCTACCACTAAGCTATTCCCCCTTGTTCAAGGCCGTAATGTCGATTTAACTAAAATAAACGGAATGATCCGTGCTGTTACAGGGGGAACTCGGGTTTTAACCAAGGACCTCTCGATCTGCAGTCGAATGCTCTACCATTGAGCTATTCCCCTTGTTCATAGTCGTAATGTCGTTTTAAATAAAATAAACTGAATGATCCGTGCTTTTACAGGGGGAACTCGGGTTTGAACCAAGGACCTTTCGATCTGCAGTCGAATGCGAGTTGTCCCTCCTTGTTCCTAGCCGTAATGTCGATTTAACTAAAATAATTGGAATGATCCGTGCTGTTACAGGGGGAACTCGGGTTTGAACCAAGAACCTCTCGATCTGCAGTCGAATGCGAGATATATCTCCTTGTTCCTAGCCGTAATATCGATTTAACTAAAATAAAAAGAATGATCAGTGCTGTTCCAGGGGGAACTCGAGTTTGAACCAAGGACCTCTCGATCTGTAGTCGAATGCTCTACCACTGAGCTATCCCCCTTGTTCATAGCCAAAATGTCGATTTAAATAAAATAAACGGAATGATCCGTGCTGTTACAGGGGGAACTCGGGTTTGAACCAAGGACCTTTCGATCTGCAGTCGAATGCGAGTTATCCCTCCTTGTTCCTAGCCGTAATGTCGATTTAACTAAAATAATTGGAATGATCCGTGCTGTTACAGGGGGAACTCGGGTTTGAACCAAGGACCTCTCGATCTGCAGTCGAATGCTCTACCACTGAGCTATCCCCCTTGTTCATAACCGTAATTTCGATTTAACTAAAATAAACGGAATTATCCATGCTGTTACAGGGGGAACTCCGGTTTGAAAGAAGGACCTCTCGATCTGCAGTCGAATGCTCTACCACTGAGCTATTCACCCTTGTTCAAGGCCCCAAAGTCGATTTAACTAAAATAAACGGAATGATCCGTGCTGTTACAGGGGGAACTCGGGTTTGAATTAAGGACCTCTCGATCTGCAGTCGAATGCTCTACCACTGAGCTAATCCCCCTTGTTCAAGGCCCCAAAGTCGTTTTAACTAAAATAAACGGAATGATCCGTGCTGTTACAGGGGGAACTCGGGTTTGAACCAAGGATCTCTCGATCTGCAGTCGAATGCGAGTTATCCCTCTTTGTTCCTAGCCGTAATGTCGATTTAACTAAAATAAAGGGAATAATCCGTGCTGTTACAGGGGGAACTCGGGTTTGAACCAAGGACCTCTCGATCTGCAGTCGAATGCGAGTTATCCCTCCTTGTTCCTAGCCGTAATGTCGATTTAACTAAAATAAACGGAATGATCCGTGCTGTTACAGGGGGAACTCGGGTTTGAACCAAGGACCTCTCAATATGCAGTCGAATGCGAGTTATCCCTCCTTGTTCCTAGCCGTAATGTCGATTTAACTAAAATAATTGGAATGATCCGTGCTGTTACAGGGGGAACTCAGGTTTGAACCAAGGACCTCTCGATCTACAGTCGAATGCGAGTTATCCCTCCTTGTTCCTAGCCGTAATGTCGATTTAATTAAAATAAAGGGAATAATCCGTGCTGTTACAGGGGGAACTCGGGTTTGAACCAAGGACCTCTCGATCTGCAGTCGAATGCTCTACCACTGAGCTATTCCCCTTTGTTCAAGGCCGTAATGTCGATTTAACTAAAATAAACGGAATGATCCGTGCTGTTACAGGGGGAACTCGGGTTTGAACCAAGGACCTTTCGATCTGCAGTCGAATGCGAGTTATCCCTCCTTGTTCCTAGCCGTAATGTCGATTTAACTAAAATAATTGGAATGATCCGTGCTGTTACAGGGGGAACTCGGGTTTGAACCAAGGACCTCTCGATCTGCAGTCGAATGCTCTACCACTGAGCTATCCCCCTTGTTCATAACCGTAATTTCGATTTAACTAAAATAAACGGAATTATCCATGCTGTTACAGGGGGAACTCCGGTTTGAAAGAAGGACCTCTCGATCTGCAGTCGAATGCTCTACCACTGAGCTATTCCCCCTTGTTCAAGGCCCCAAAGTCGATTTAACTAAAATAAACGGAATGATCCGTGCTGTTACAGGGGGAACTCGGGTTTGAATTAAGGACCTCTCGATCTGCAGTCGAATGCTCTACCACTGAGCTAATCCCCCTTGTTCAAGGCCCCAAAGTCGTTTTAACTAAAATAAACGGAATGATCCGTGCTGTTACAGGGGGAACTCGGGTTTGAACCAAGGATCTCTCGATCTGCAGTCGAATGCGAGTTATCCCTCTTTGTTCCTAGCCGTAATGTCGATTTAACTAAAATAAAGGGAATAATCCGTGCTGTTACAGGGGGAACTCGGGTTTGAACCAAGGACCTCTCGATCTGCAGTCGAATGCGAGTTATCCCTCCTTGTTCCTAGCCGTAATGTCGATTTAACTAAAATAAACGGAATGATCCGTGCTGTTACAGGGGGAACTCGGGTTTGAACCAAGGACCTCTCAATATGCAGTCGAATGCGAGTTATCCCTCCTTGTTCCTAGCCGTAATGTCGATTTAACTAAAATAATTGGAATGATCCGTGCTGTTACAGGGGGAACTCAGGTTTGAACCAAGGACCTCTCGATCTACAGTCGAATGCGAGTTATCCCTCCTTGTTCATAACCGTAATTTCGATTTAACTAAAATAAACGGAATTATCCATGCTGTTACAGGGGGAACTCCGGTTTGAAAGAAGGACCTCTCGATCTGCAGTCGAATGCTCTACCACTGAGCTATTCCCCCTTGTTCAAGGCCCCAAAGTCGATTTAACTAAAATAAACGGAATGATCCGTGCTGTTACAGGGGGAACTCGGGTTTGAATTAAGGACCTCTCGATCTGCAGTCGAATGCTCTACCACTGAGCTAATCCCCCTTGTTCAAGGCCCCAAAGTCGTTTTAACTAAAATAAACGGAATGATCCGTGCTGTTACAGGGGGAACTCGGGTTTGAACCAAGGACCTCTCGATCTGCAGTCGAATGCGAGTTATCCCTCCTTGTTCCTAGCCGTAATGTCGATTTAACTAAAATAAACGGAATGATCCGTGCTGTTACAGGGGGAACTCGGGTTTGAACCAAGGACCTCTCGATCTGCAGTCGAATGCGAGTTATCCCTCCTTGTTCCTAGCCGTAATGTCGATTTAACTAAAATAAACGGAATGATCCGTGCTGTTACAGGGGGAACTCGGGTTTGAACCAAGGACCTCTCGATCTGCAGTCGAATGCGAGTTATCCCTCCTTGTTCCTAGCCGTAATGTCGATTTAACTAAAATAAACGGAATGATCCGTGCTGTTACAGGGGGAACTCGGGTTTGAACCAAGGACCTCTCAATATGCAGTCGAATGCGAGTTATCCCTCCTTGTTCCTAGCCGTAATGTCGATTTAACTAAAATAATTGGAATGATCCGTGCTGTTACAGGGGGAACTTAGGTTTGAACCAAGGACCTCTCGATCTACAGTCGAATGCGAGTTATCCATCCTTGTTCCTAGCCGTAATGTCGATTTAATTAAAATAAAGGGAATAATCCGTGCTGTTACAGGGGGAACTCGGGTTTTAACCAAGGACCTCTCGATCTGCAGTCGAATGCTCTACCATTGAGCTATTCCCCTTGTTCATAGTCGTAATGTCGTTTTAAATAAAATAAACTGAATGATCCGTGCTTTTACAGGGGGAACTCGGGTTTGAACCAAGGACCTTTCGATCTGCAGTCGAATGCGAGTTGTCCCTCCTTGTTCCTAGCCGTAATGTCGATTTAACTAAAATAATTGGAATGATCCGTGCTGTTACAGGGGGAACTCGGGTTTGAACCAAGAACCTCTCGATCTGCAGTCGAATGCGAGATATATCTCCTTGTTCCTAGCCGTAATGTCGATTTAACTAAAATAAACGGAATGATCCGTGCTGTTACAGGGGGAACTCGGGTTTGAATTAAGGACCTCTCGATCTGCAGTCGAATGCTCTACCACTGAGCTATCCCCCTTGTTCATAACCGTAATTTCGATTTAACTAAAATAAACGGAATTATCCATGCTGTTACAGGGGGAACTCCGGTTTGAAAGAAGGACCTCTCGATCTGCAGTCGAATGCTCTACCACTGAGCTATTCCCCCTTGTTCAAGGCCCCAAAGTCGATTTAACTAAAATAAACGGAATGATCCGTGCTGTTACAGGGGGAACTCGGGTTTGAATTAAGGACCTCTCGATCTGCAGTCGAATGCTCTACCACTGAGCTATTCCCCCTTGTTCAAGGCCCCAAAGTCGTTTTAACTAAAATAAACGGAATGATCCGTGCTGTTACAGGGGGAGCTCGGGTTTGAACCAAGGATCTCTCGATCTGCAGTCGAATGCGAGTTATCCCTCTTTGTTCCTAGCCGTAATGTCGATTTAACTAAAATAAAGGGAATAACCCGTGCTGTTACAGGGGGAACTCGGGTTTGAACCAAGGACCTCTCGATCTGCAGTCGAATGCGAGTTATCCCTCCTTGTTCCTAGCCGTAATGTCGATTTAACTAAAATAAACGGAATGATCCGTGCTGTTACAGGGGGAACTCGGGTTTGAACCAAGGACCTCTCAATATGCAGTCGAATGGGAGTTATCCCTCCTTGTTCCTAGCCGTAATGTCGATTTAACTAAAATAATTGGAATGATCCGTGCTGTTACAGGGGGAACTCAGGTTTGAACCAAGGACCTCTCGATCTACAGTCGAATGCGAGTTATCCCTCCTTGTTCCTAGCCGTAATGTCGATTTAACTAAAATAATTGGAATGATCCGTGCTGTTACAGGGGGAACTCGGGTTTGAACCAAGGACCTCTCGATCTGCAGTCGAATGCTCTACCACTGAGCTATCCCCCTTGTTCATAACCGTAATTTCGATTTAACTAAAATAAACGGAATTATCCATGCTGTTACAGGGGGAACTCCGGTTTGAAAGAAGGACCTCTCGATCTGCAGTCGAATGCTCTACCACTGAGCTATTCCCCCTTGTTCAAGGCCCCAAAGTCGATTTAACTAAAATAAACGGAATGATCCGTGCTGTTACAGGGGGAACTCGGGTTTGAATTAAGGACCTCTCGATCTGCAGTCGAATGCTCTACCACTGAGCTAATCCCCCTTGTTCAAGGCCCCAAAGTCGTTTTAACTAAAATAAACGGAATGATCCGTGCTGTTACAGGGGGAACTCGGGTTTGAACCAAGGATCTCTCGATCTGCAGTCGAATGCGAGTTATCCCTCCTTGTTCCTAGCCGTAATGTCGATTTAACTAAAATAAACGGAATGATCCGTGCTGTTACAGGGGGAACTCGGGTTTGAACCAAGGACCTCTCAATATGCAGTCGAATGCGAGTTATCCCTCCTTGTTCCTAGCCGTAATGTCGATTTAACTAAAATAATTGGAATGATCCGTGCTGTTACAGGGGGAACTCAGGTTTGAACCAAGGACCTCTCGATCTACAGTCGAATGCGAGTTATCCCTCCTTGTTCCTAGCCGTAATGTCGATTTAATTAAAATAAAGGGAATAATCCGTGCTGTTACAGGGGGAACTCGGGTTTGAACCAAGGACCTCTCGATCTGCAGTCGAATGCTCTACCACTGAGCTATTCCCCCTTGTTCAAGGCCGTAATGTCGATTTAACTAAAATAAACGGAATGATCCGTGCTGTTACAGGGGGAACTCGGGTTTTAACCAAGGACCTCTCGATCTGCAGTCGAATGCTCTACCATTGAGCTATTCCCCTTGTTCATAGTCGTAATGTCGTTTTAAATAAAATAAACTGAATGATCCGTGCTTTTACAGGGGGAACTCGGGTTTGAACCAAGGACCTTTCGATCTGCAGTCGAATGCGAGTTGTCCCTCCTTGTTCCTAGCCGTAATGTCGATTTAACTAAAATAATTGGAATGATCCGTGCTGTTACAGGGGGAACTCGGGTTTGAACCAAGAACCTCTCGATCTGCAGTCGAATGCGAGATATATCTCCTTGTTCCTAGCCGTAATGTCGATTTAACTAAAATAAACGGAATGATCCGTGCTGTTACAGGGAGAACTCGGGTTTGAATTAAGAACCTCTCGATCTGCAGTCGAATGCTCTACCACTGAGCTATTCCCCCTTGTTCAAGGCCCCAAAGTCGATTTAACTAAAATAAACGGAATGATCCGTGCTGTTACAGGGGGAACTCGGGTTTGAACCAAGGATCTCTCGATCTGCAGTCGAATGCGAGTTATCCCTCTTTGTTCCTAGCCGTAATGTCGATTTAACTAAAATAAAGGGAATAATCCGTGCTGTTACAGGGGGAACTCGGGTTTGAACCAAGGACCTCTCGATCTGCAGTCGAATGCGAGTTATCCCTCCTTGTTCCTAGCCGTAATGTCGATTTAACTAAAATAAACGGAATGATCCGTGCTGTTACAGGGGGAACTCGGGTTTGAACCAAGGACCTCTCAATATGCAGTCGAATGCGAGTTATCCCTCCTTGTTCCTAGCCGATCCTCCTACGATCTTGACAGACAGCTTCCCACCCATTAACGAGATTGAAGGTTTTATTAAACTGGATATCCTGCCCCCTCGTAACCTCTTCCACCCCGTTTTACCCCAAAAGATCGGAGGGAAATTGTGCTTTGCCCTGTGTCAATTGTGCGCTGAAAACAAATATCAGGGGGATTGCACACATTCCGACGAGGAAAGAGTTATTAGGGGGACGTTTGTGGCGGACGAAGTCCATTTAGCAGTTAGAAAGAGTTACGTGGTTGTTAAAATCCACGAAGCCTGGTCGTACAAAATATCTCAGTACGACCCCTTAACAAAAAGTGGCGGGCTTTTTAACAATTACGTCAACTGCTTTCTGAAGCTAAAACAGGAAAGTAGCGGCTGGCCTTCTGACGTAGTAACCCAAGCGCAGAAAGATCAATACGTAGCCGAGTACTACGAAAAGGAAGGGGTAAAACTTGATCCCAGCTGTATCGAGAAGAACGCTGGCAAGCGTACCATCGCCAAACTGTGTTTGAATTCGTTTTGGGGCAAATTTGGTGAGAGGACTCGCCTTGACAAGGTAGAAGTCTTCGATGATCCACAGAAGTTCTTTAACTTGTACTATGACCCAGCAATTGAGGTCAAGACGTTGATAACCAGTTAGCGACGACATTTGCGTTGCTAAGTGGTGTTATATCAACGAGATTGACCCAATTAATAAAAATTTCAAAGTTCCGATCGCAGCCTACACCACTGCCATGGCCAGGATTAAGCTTTATTCCTACCTCGAACGCTTGGGTGAGTCTTTTTGTATACAGACACTGATTCGATACTGTACGTTTACACACCAGGGGGCGTCGAAATCGAAACTGGGAATTTCCTAGGTAAAATGACCAGTGAGCTTGAAAAGTACGGACCCGCGACCTACATCGAAGAATATGCGAGTGGTGGATGTAAGAACTACGCATACCGAGTTGTGAACCCTGATACCGGATCGACAGCCGTCGAGATGAAGGTTAAGGGGTTCCGACTTAACCATACCACCAGAGATTTGGTTAACATGGATCGGTTAATGGGACTTATAGGCATTTACGAACCGCCGGCGGAACCAATCCAAGTACCAATCCCCAAGCAAATACGCCGAAAGGCTGATCACACTGTAATAAGTGTCGACCAATCCAAGGTTTACAGAACTGTGGTGGATAAGGTTAGGTTAATTGAAGATTTCCGCACGCTACCTAACGGTTACCGAGTTTGAGTACATTCGACAGTATCTTTTTCTGTGAGGGGTCTCTTCTTTTTTATTTATTTATTTATTTATTTATCTAGTCAGTCCCGGTGATATTAATTAATTTATATATTTATCTAGTCAACATGTATTTAGTCGTTATATAAAGTCTAGCCATATTGTTTTTTTTTTGATCAATATTGTCAATTAGTCATTTTCGTCTCGGTGAAATGCCCTGGGATTAACTAATTTTTTCGTCAATGCTTCCTTAAATACCCCATGTATTTTCGAAATTGCAATTGTTCATTTTACGTGTCGATCTCATCTATATATATATATATATATATACAAACACTTTACAATCTTTATCTCATTCGTTCGTTGAAAGTCAAAGTGTAAGGTCATGTATCCTTTCTACCATCCTTTTAACATGGTGATAGCAGGCCCGTCTCAAAGCGGGAAAACTCAATTAGTTTTAAAAATAGTAGAGAACAGGGAAGCCATGTTTTCCCCTAATATAAGCGAAATACATTGGTTCTACGGTGAATGGCAACCTTTTTTCGAAAGTTTGAGAAAATTTGTGGTTTTCAAACAAGGTATGCCAGATTTATCAGAATATACAGGCGGTAAGCCTTGCCTTTTAATCATTGATGACTTGATGACCGAGAACAAAGGAGAAGTTGGTTCTTTTTTTACCAAGGGAACGCATCATCGCAACTTGAGTGTAATTTATATCGTCCAAAACGTATTCCATCCAAAGACTCTAGAGATGTTTCTTTGAACGCTCATTATCTTATTCTTATGAAATCTCCTAGAGACAAATTGCAAAGTTCAATAATAGCTAGACAAATGTTTGCCGATAAATGGCGTTTCGCTGTCGATGCCTACCGTGACGCTACTAGTTTACCTTTCGGATATTTATTATTCGATCTACACCAAAGATGCCCCGAGAATCATAGACTTAGGACTGGAATATTTCCCGACAACCCTTGCGAAGTTTACATTCCCAAATAATTATAATAATAGACGGGTGTTTAGCCATCTCTTCATTTAGTCACTATGTCTTATGCCGTTCGGTCGCAAAGATATTTGCTCTCCGTTATTGCCAATTCCCCTCGAAAACATCGTAGGATCATATTACGTAACGCCAAGAAACCCTTAATTGACGCAATCGCAGAGTGGGTTGAAAATACTTTACACGGTAACGTTAAATTAAATAAAAGCCAAAACAAAACGTGATATACTAGTTCAGGAGGGTGGTAGTTTCTTTTCTTTCCTTTTCCCTCTGGTTTCCTCTATTATCGGCGCCATAACAGGAGGTAGTCAGTAAAAATGCAGTACGCTCAGAAAATGGTCCTTGTCCCTAGCTCTACCTTTAGAAGCGACCCGTTCCCACACCCCCAACAACAAGTAGTTTCGGAATTGGACAATGAAATGAATGTTATTTTAGCTCGTAAAGATTTAGACGAATCCTCAAAATGGCGCTTATACGAACAGACTCTACAAAGATAAAATAATTTACATATTATCGCTAGGCAACCTATACCCACGGTCCCCCAACCGACAACCAACTATTATAACTTGGCTTGGTTAGACAATATCCCCCTTAAATATAAAGGGCTTGTACAAATTATCGTTGATCAGATGTCCACTACCCCTGAAAAGCTTAGGTGGACAGATAGTGGGGAAGTTATAGTTAATGATGCAATAATACCCGGCTCGAATATTAGAGATATAGCTTTAGAATTTGTCAAGCCTTCCTCTTACAAAGACCCAAAACCTAGAGGTTTTTACGCATTTACAAACCTACTTTCTAGTTTTTCCCCTCTAGCCTCGTATACAATACCCCAACAAATTAAAATCAAAAGAACTAGAGCTCCCAAAGTTAGTGTCAAGGCAGCAGCTAAAAAATTAAAACCGAGTCTCCGAAATGGGCAGCGTACGTAAAATCTCCAGAATTTTAGAAGGTATCTACTTTAACCCTTCCCACCCCGCCAGTTTCGGGGGTGCTGAAAAATTATATTTAGCAGTGAAATTAAAGGGGATTAGTAAGAAACAATTACTAGATTGGTTAAAGGGAAAAGATGAGTATCCTTTACATAAGAGAGTTTTTAGAAAGTTTAAAAGAAACAAGGTGGTTGTAACTAACATAGGAGATCAATATCAGGCGGATTTGAACGACATGCGTTCTTTGAGTCGCACAACGACGGGTACAAATACATATTAACCGTAATAGATTGCTTTAGCAGAAGAGCTTGGGCCGTACCTTTAAAATCAAAAAGCGGTGTTGAAACGGTTGAGGCTTTTAAGTCTGTCTTTAGAGAAAGGGTTCCTAGGAAGCTACAGACGGATAAAGGTACCGAATTTAGAAATTCCCAATTACAAGGATACTTGAAGGAGAAAGGGGTTATATTTTTTACAACTGAGAATGGCGATATAAAAGCGTGTATGGTAGAAAGATTAAATCAAACTTTAAAGTCACGCATGTACAGGTATTTTACAGAAAAAAATACCAATAGATATATAGATGTTTTAGATGATCTGGTAAATGCTTACAATAACTCGGTGCATTCCGCAATAAAAATGACTCCTTTGGAAGTTACTGGAACCAATGTCCTTCAGGTTTTTAAAAATGTATACGGAAAGTACTTTAGCGAAAGGAAAGTTTACGGG
This sequence comes from Phalangium opilio, assembly GCF_054372755.1. Classification (NCBI taxonomy): domain Eukaryota; kingdom Metazoa; phylum Arthropoda; class Arachnida; order Opiliones; family Phalangiidae; genus Phalangium; species Phalangium opilio. The sequence continues at coordinate 2,072,629 of NW_028324241.1, forward strand.
AAAAAATTAAAGGTGGGCGAATACGTTCGAGTAAGTAGAAATAAGATGATTTTTGAAAAAGGGTACGAGCGAACTTACACAATAGAGGTTTTTAAAATAGTGGGAAAAATAGAGAGACGCCCTCCGGTATTCAAAGTAGAAGATTTAAACGGGGAACCAATAAAGGGGGTGTTTTACGGGATGGAACTTCAGTCGGTAGCTAGACCCGAGACGTACAAGATCGAGAAAGTAATTCGTAAGCGGACTAGGAGAGGACAAAAGGAGCTCTTTGTAAAGTGGTTAGGCTATCCCCCTCCTATGAATTGTTGGATTCCGGCTAAAGATGTAGTCTCCCTTTTACCTAACGCTACCAAGCAACGCTAGCATGAAAATTTATGACAACAACAAGACGTCTTCGTACACTACCAAGTTGCCCCAGGCTATAGAGCTGATCGGGGATGACTGGGAGGTTGCTCTAGTAGAAGTTTTGTACCCAATGTCCTTTTTTAACATACCCAGTGAGGAAGGTCACGTTCAGGTGGTCTCGCATGAAAATAAAAAAGGTCGGGACGGAAAATCACAGCCTATTGTTAAAGCCGAGGCTTTATAGTTCCCGGGGGTTATTACAAATCATTAGAAGCCCTCCTTAAACAAATAGCTTCCGGATTAAACGGCTTTCAATACGGTTCAAAGTGTAAATTTGATTCGGATCCCCTCTCTGATTACATTTCTTTAACTATTCAACCTAACGGTATCTTGGCTTTTTCTCCCACTTTGAAAAGGATATTAGGATTTAAAACCCCAAAGGGCCAAAGTACGTCTTTCTCTTGCCCTTCAGATAAAACCAGCCAATCGTATAGAAGCTCTGTCCCCGCTAATTTAAATTATTATATTCCCGACCAATTGTTTATTTATTCCGATATAGTAGCTAATGAATTTGTAGGCGATACGGTAGCCCCGCTACTTCGTATAGTAGGCGTAGACAGCGAAAAACCTCACGGTTCGACTATAACTAAATCACTTAACTCTCCCCATTACGTTAAAGTTGCTAAACGTTACTTTGATACTATAGACATTGATATAAGGAATAGTTTAGGCCAAGCCGCGTCATTCGAGTTTGGAACGTCGACCTGTAAACTACACTTTAGACCATGCCAAAACCCCAAACATTAGAGTCTCGTTGCGAGTATAGGAGGTATTATTTAGATCAGGTAGGGGGTGGAGGGGTGTCAAAAGTATTTGTCGGGACCCCCCACCAAAAACGTCATGAGATTGGGAGCGCCCTGAAAGGGTGATTTAGATGGGCACGCCCCTTATTAATTAGAGGTGCAAAGTATCTGGCACCTAGAGCCATTAGTACGGGACAAAAGATTCTTGGTGACGTAATGCAAGGTCAGAATGTGAAAAGTGCCGCGAAAAAGAGATTGCAGGAAACTTATGAGAACATGACTGCTGCTCAGCAAGGTTCAGGATTAATGATAAAGAGACGCAAAGTTAAACGCCTATCAGTTTATCACCGTCATTCAAAGCAGACGCCACGCTATATATTTAGCTCCTGAAAAAATCATGTTTTCTCTCCAAGCTCTTAACAGTGAATTGGACATTTTTGCCCCTATGCCGATTCAAACTAGTGTCGAACATGCTCAAGGTGTATGGGCCAAACCCTTGGCGGCCATTGGTGATAGCTCTACCCTCGAATACCTCATCTCGGGCAATGGAGATAGCTACATCGATGTAGCCCACACCATGCATTACAACAAAGTCAAAATCACCAACGAAGATGGAAGTGATCTTCCTGATGCCGCCGTGGTAGCTTTCGTGAACAACGCTGGCCATGCATTGTGGAGAACTTGCGATGTTTTTTTGAACAATACCCGAGTTTCTTCAGCCGCTCAAAACTACGCCTTCACTTCTTTTATCGAAACTGTCTCAAATTACGGACCCGCGGCCAAAAAATCTCACCTCATGATGGCCGGATGGGAAAAGGACGAAGCCGGAAAGTTCGACGACTTTTCAAATAAAGGTTTGTCGCTCGAATGACTAAAACTGCTAAATCGGCCGTGATTGAATTTTTTACACCCGTGTTTATTGACGTGTTTAATATTCCCGAATATCTCTTAAACGGAGTGGACCTTAAAGTCGTGTTTACTCGCAACAAGGACGAGTTTGCCTTAATGTGTGAAGAAACAGCCACTATCAAAAACTGTAAAGTCATGATACTAGACGCTGCACTCGCGGTACGCAAAGTTAAACTCAGTCCTAAAATATTGTTAGCGCATGAAGCAGCGCTTAATAACGGTACTGCCAAATATAATTTTACGCGCACCGAACTTAAAACTAAAACTATCTCTACCGGAAGTAGCACCGAGAGTTTTAACAATATATATCTAGGCCCTCAGCCTAATCGCGTCACTATTGGAATAGTATCCAACGCGGCGTTCAAGGGCAGTTACGCTCTGAATCCCTTCAACTTTAAAACTTGGGATTTAAATTTTTTGTCTCTGTATCTCGATAACGAACAAATACCTTCGAAACCGTTGACTCCTGATTTCGGTAAAAACTTGTATATACAAGCTTATCAAACATTGTTCGCGGGCACGGGTATTCATTATAAAGACGACGGTAACGATATTACTCCCGACGAGTTTCCCAACGGGTTAACCCTCTACGCTTTTGATCTGACACCGGACCTATCTGATAGTGAAACAAACCACTGGAACCCCGTTAAGCAAGGACAATTAAGATTGGACATGGGATTCGCTATACCTTTGTCGGAAGCCGCAGTCTGCATTGTATACGCCGAATTTCAAAGCATGATTCAAATCGATAAAAATAGAAACGTAATTGTAGATTATTAATATGTCAGCAACCACCACCGTAGACTTGATTCACGCTTTATCAGATACGCCCAACTTTTTGGGTGTTTTCGCATCATATAGGTTACCTAAGGTTACCAGACAACTTCAGAGGTTAGAAAGTAGCGTATGCGGGCAGTATAGCGCCCTCTATCTTATTCATAGAAGTAAGAAGAAAAGTACGAAAGCCTTCCTTAAAGCTTTTACCGCAAATCGAAAAATTAACGATATGAAAATTGCTAAACAATTTCAAAATCATATACGGCGACTAAAAAAGTGTAAAAGGAGCTTATTAACAAACCGTGTGGCTGCCTGATGGTAATGCGTCCAGCTCTGTGTTGTTTCAACAACATTTGAGTTTCCATTCCAGGGTTCGACTTCCTACCAACGGCGCTTTATTAGTCCGGTATAGGAAAAAAACATCTTCAGATATGGCTTGAATCAAGTTTAAGGAGGTTTTTTTAAATATTTAACCAATTTATTATTAATTCAACTTAATTATGTATGTTATTATCACGCTAATTAAATGTTTTTGATTTAAAATCCGATTGTTTTACAACTAGCATAAGCCTAGAATAACCTAGCATAAGCCTATCTTTCAGGATCTACCATAGCATAAGCCTACCAGGATCTACAATAGCATAAGCCTATCCCTACAGGTACCAGCCACTTGACGTCATCAAAAATTAGCCGTGACGTCATCAAGAAAACCACCACCATGTGGCTCAACAATTCAAATTTCCCGCCAACAACATCACGTGACGTCATCAATTCAACCCCCATTCCCCCCCTCCAACACCATCACGTGACGTCATTAATTCCCCCCCCCCGGGATGGCTTTATAACCCAGGTTTTACCTTCCCTGAAAGGGGGAAAGAAGGGGGGTAAAACCTGGGTTATAAGGCCACCCTTACTCTCTAGCGACCATCTTTTTCACTGATTTTGTAAATTTATGAGGCAATTGGTTCATATTAAATGATAAGACAAGTTGGGAAACAAAAATAAACCTCTCCAAGTGGAGACGCAATTACCAGATTTTTTCTAAAAAAATAAAATTAAATAATCGTCATTAATTTACCTTTATTCCAAAAGTCATTTTAAACATAACTATTGTTGATCTTTGAATTCAAGCGTATGCCTCTTTGACAACTTTGGAATTTAGGGATAAGCAAACCCGCAATTTCGTTATCCTTTGGTAGAAGCCGTGCCATTAGGAGGCTAGAGGTTTCTCGTAACCCTAGCCGATCGCCGCGTACTTCTTAATCCTAACGATGGTAGTAGAAACCAAAAATTGCTTTCTGTGAACACGTTTGCTCCTATTTGCCAACTGCGGATGCGGTGACAGACTCACACACACCCCCAGATCGTACGTCCAGTGTAATGCCTCTCCGTGACGTTAACGTCACTCGGCGAGGTAAAATGCCGCAATTGCGTGATCAGTTGGTGGAAGCCCTGCTAGGCGTTTCTCGTAACCCTAGCCGATCGGCGCGTACATTTTAACCCTAACGATGATACTGGAGTACATGCTAATATAATATTGCTCACTGTGAACTCCAAATGCGGTTCGGATATTGCGAATACCTTTGCTCCGTTTTGAGAACTGCAAATGCGGTGACAGACGCACAGAAAAGTCCAATGTAATAGCTTTCAGTGAGCTCTCAAGCTGGTGTCGAGCGTTTAATGCATCTGTAGATCATGGAAGATTAATTATAATGGTGGAGGATACTTATAAGGCCAGGGTTATAAGAGATTTTAAAATCTAATATCCCTGGCAAGCCATCAACAACAGGCGGATGGGGTGGGTTCAAAAAGTCGGAACCATATCCGTGTAAAATTCTTGCCAGGAGCTTGATTTCATTTTCTAACATCGTGTTCGCACATACTCAGTCTACTCTGACTTTTAGCAAAAAGCTATTTTAGATTTTAATACAAATTTCGTGATTTTGAGAGACAAATATCAAACTCATTTAGATATCCGCTTCTCGAAGGTTTAAAGCCTGAAAAGACGAAAAACTGATTTTGACTGAACATTAATACCGGTATTGTCGCGAAAGCTTATTTTTGATCTAGAAAATCATGATTTAAAATTCGCCTTTAAAAATTAACATTTTAACTTCATGGCGTCAAAATGCTGTCGACATTCTGCTTTAGATATAGCAAATGTGCGTGTAAAACAAATTGGACTCTATAACGACTTTAATAACAAACTGTGATTGCTTCTTGTAAATGCCATTATTTCGAAATGTAATTGTTCCAACCTTTCGTCGAGGAGCCAGCCACTAATTGTAATCAGTGAACGAGAATGCCCCCTTAATTGTTTTTTACAAAAATCATTATGCGTAATCTTTAAAGGCTTACTATTGACAGCCCTAAAATTACAAAGCGTAATCCTTAATAGGTGGACCGGGAATCTGAGAGTGATGAACTCCTCGATTGGCGCTGATGATCCAAGTCCATGTGCGTGATTAGAAATGCAAATTTTAACAAAACGGTGTCGAAACACTAATAAGGCTGTGTTTTGACAGGATAATGATGTCAACAAAATGATCGTGCGGAAATAATTTTGTCGATTCCGCTGGTAAAACTCGTTTTGACTTCTCACGGTGAGGGCACGCAGTAGATAACGATCATTTTGTGACTTTAAATCCGAACGTAAATTTGCTGTTGGACAAGGCTACTCTTTCTTTAACATTTGGAAGAAGAGGTCTATAACGAAAGCGTATTGAAAGAAGCTGCAGACGTATGTTATCAACAGGGACCTCTCCAGGCTAATATTTTAGGAAGGGCCGCGCTAGGTTACATTTTTGGACGAATCTACCTTATTCCCGATGCCATGTTTTAACGCGAGACTTTCACTTGACAAATCTAGGTCGACATGATGCGTAGTCTGCTTCATATTAGAAACAAGGGCAAAAATCATTTCGCAATACTCCTTGTGGTTTCCAATGCGCTAAGGTTGAAAAGCACCCTACAACGATCTAAGACTATACAGTGACTCGCACGAGGGGTCCGACATTGCCGAAAAAAGCTTACGGGATTTAGGGATTTCTTCTTTGACTTCGCGATTTTTTCTTTGATTTTGCGATTTCGCCAAAGATTGTGGGATTTTTTCTTTGATTTTGCTATTTTGTGAGATGTCATGATTTCGCTATTTCTTGAGATTTCATGATTTCATTCGTGATTTTTGCCAAATATTTCCGAACTTTGTAGGGCTGTGCGATTACTCGAATTTTCGAAGAGTATTCATTTATTTAGAATCGAGTAGTCGATTCGACGAATCGAATTTGCCACTTTTAAGTACTCGTTTTGAAAAAACTGTCACTGTTTTCACAGAATAGTTTTAACACTTTATTCCACGTAGGTGAATTAATGCTTCAGTCCAAGAGCGAAAACAGAAAATTATCATGAAAGTTTAATTTTACCAAATACGGTCACTCCGACCAACACGTCTTTTCATTCCAAAAATTATACGAAGAGTGGCCTTTTCTTATTGAAAAGGTACCAAAAAACTCAAAAATGAAACCCCCTCTTTTCACTCCAACCTTGCTTGGTATCTCTTATTTCCCAATCCGAGGAATCGCCAGCAGAGCGAACCTCCAAAAATAGGATCGGTCCATGCCATGCCAGGAAAACGTTTTCGCATTAGGAATAAACTCTCCCTATCCATGAATATTGGAACTTTAAAGCTAGGTATATCAGTTAAATTTACGATATAAGTCACTGCTAGGCTTATTTAGAAAACGATTAATCGTTTTGAAACGAATATTTTTCAAAACGAGCACTCGAACAAGATTTTTTAAAAAACGAGTTATATTCGTTTGAACGAGTACTCGATTTCGATTTCGAATAGGATATTTACTATTCGATTCGCATTCGGTTCGAAAAACCACTTGAAGAAAGAGCTGCCCGTATTCGGAATTTGCGATTACTAAACTGCTGATTTAATTTTAATCTTCCTCTATGGTTCTTTGGGGAGAGCGATTAAGTCTTTAGACTCGGACTAAAACAAGTCTAGGACTGTAACAAAACTTCCGTGTACGAAATGAAAACTTCAGGAGAAACCTCATTTAAAACAAATTGATTACGAAAACTTTATTTACACTCTTGGATTGGTATTCCAAGTTACTAAGAAGTACAAAATCTAACTATTTATCTAGATTTTTGCGTCCCTTTGGTTTGGGTATGCAGGATTAAAAAAGGGCGAGGTTCTCGGAGCTGGTTGGGTGAAGTTCTGATTTACAAAAGGACGAATCCTTGTATTTATAGGGGATTCACCTTGGCCAGTGTCGCCAGAGAGCCGGCTTCGTTGTTACCTTTGGCCGTGCTCCCAGGCTACCTTGACCAGGTCATGATCTCGACCAAGGACCTTTCCCGATGGCGTCAAGAGATTTTCCATCGGCGTCAAGAATCTTTACCAGGGAACCGAGAGAATTGTCCCGAGGTTTCCCCGGTGTAGGCTTAATACTATACATTTTAGAATTTGAAGAGATGTTTAAGATAAAAACCCGTTGAAGGGATACAAAGGGGTAGAAATTTACTTGAAAACAGGGTGAAACACCTTTGAAATGGGTTTAGGTAAAATTTGTACTTCCTATTTTCATATTACAAAGGTGTGGAAAAATTTAGAAGTATATTAAATGAAGTAAACGGAAAATTAAGCGCGTAAATATACACTTTTTTACACCACTTTTCACAAAGCCCTAGAATTTTGAAATTTCTTCATAGATTCGAAATCCTATCAAAAACATTAACATGTACAAAAATTGGCCAGGCCTCGCTTCCTGCCCTCTCCGCCGTAAAACGTTCTGAGATCCCATGTAGAACCAAGTCTATCATTTTCTTCTCATTCAATCGTCAATTGAGCAATTATGTTTTAAATTAATTCCTTTTCCTAACTAATAACCAATATTCTTTGACTCCATCATCATTATACATCTTTGTTCGTATCTCATTTGGTCAGATCCAAAAATCGCGGACCTCGCTTCGCTCGCTCAGGAATTATTGATCTTCAATTCGATCATAATTGAATTTATACGATTTTTTAAGGTTTTTATATGAAATGATAACAATTACTTTCCATTCTCATCTGCTCACTCTGCACTCCAAAATACCACAATTGAATTGACTCAGACCTTTCATTATCTAAGCCCACAGATTGAACTGTATCATAGCACAGACCTTTAAAATATGTTTAATTATAAAAAAGAGTTTTGAAAATCTGTCATCTCTGAAAACATCTCTTCCTATCTGACCCTTTTAGAGAGCTTGATTTGATCACTTTCACTCAATTAGGTCTCTTTTTTGCTTACAGTTTCATTTAATTAATGGTCACTTTTTCAAGTAAATCTAAATATGTCTGTGTGAACCCTTCAGTATTTGTTTAGATCTATGTGCGATGTAACGCTCATTTGAAGAGTGTTACTTTCTGAATAAAGTAAAATAAAATTATCCACACTCTAAATCTATTTATGAATCCCGTATAATCCTTTAATTTGATTAATCTGGTCCTATAGAATGCATTAATTTTGCGAAGAGAATCCTACTTTTTGTATTCAAAATTCTCTGAAGAGTTGAGGCCCTGCATTGCAGTTTAGGGGAGTGAGCCTTGTATGAGAAATCATAGTCGAGAGCGGCGACAAGGCGCATTGCTATAAATTATGAAAGGGAAAAGTAGTAACGTTCGCGATGCTTTCATAGTTTCTGAAAGCTCGACACTCAAGAAGGGGCCCTAATTATCGGGCTGCTGGCGGGCCCAACAAACGTCGTTACGCCACTGTACTTAGAAAGTTACATTTAAACAAGACCCTATCGTTATACTTCGTTTGCCAATATAATTGCTAACGACGGTTTGCCCATATTTATGCTGAATTACCCCTTTCGACCCCAGAGACTAAGCAGAAAAGATTGTAAGCTATATCCTAATATAAGGATGTAGCATCATTTATGACACATTTCTTTTAAACTACTACTTCTATTAGTTTTAATATGTATTTAACTTTCGGCTCACTCTGGACCGTAAAATTTATGTCTCAATGACACGTAACCTAACTAACATATGTCTTACCTAACCCGACCTATAAAACAAGCAATATTTTCATCGTTTTTTTGTTGAGGGACCTTGAAAAATAAACGATTTTTTGGAAAAGACCCGCGTTGATTAGTAATGACCTAATATTAATCTCGGTTTGTAAAATAAAAATAAAATTCTTATGCCATGAAATATTTTCCAATAAGCAATAATTGAAAGCATGTATTTTTAAAAAATTGTGCATACAGACCTCAGAATGCTTGTTTAAGTGATGTTTTAAAAAGTAAAACATGCTCGTTATTAAAACCAATCTGACTTAATTAGTTGTTGCCCAAAAGAGTTCATTTGGATAATTTTAACGGCATTAACTTATAATCGTGTTCAGTCAGGATTGATATAATAAGGAAGCCTTCAACGTGTACATACACAATAGGAAAGGTAGTGAAGTCCCACTAAACACGACTATAAATAATACTGTATAACAGGCGTATGGTCCTGAACAGGGGTTTGATATGAGATTAACAGGGGTTTTAAATATGGACTTGAAATAGGGGTTAATGTGGACTTGAAATGGGGGGGGGGGGTAAATATGGACTTGAAATGGGGGTAAATATGAACTTGAAATGTGGGGGTAAATATGGACTTGAAATGGGGGGTAAATATGGACTTGAAATGGGTCTTAATATGGACTTGAAATGGGTCTAAATATGGACTTGAAATGGGGGTAAATATGGACTTGAAATGGGTCTAAATATCGACTTGCAATGGGTCTAAATATCGACTTGAAATGGGTCTAAATATCGACTTGAAATGGGTCTAAATATCGACTTGAAATGGGTCTAAATATCGACTTGAAATGGGTCTAAATATCGACTTGAAATGGGTCTAAATATCGACTTGAAATGGGTCTAAATATCGACTTGAAATGGGTCTAAATATCGACTTGAAATGGGGGTAAATATGGACTTGAAATGGGTCTAAATATCTACTTGAAATGGGTCTAAATATCGACTTGAAATGGGTCTAAATATCGACTTGAAATGGGTCTAAATATCGACTTGAAATGGGTCTAAATATCGACTTGAAATGGGTCAAAATATAGACTTAAGTGCTCCTTTAATTGTAAAGATTAAATAGGAAAATTCAGACTGGGTGAAAGATAAGTGTAGTTTTAATTTTAATTAAATAAGTTATCCATGAATTTATCCAAAAAAATCGTGTTTTGGGTTAATTTCACCTTAATTTTGCTTACGTTTAAAGGTTTATCTCGATTAAGTTTAGTTTAAAGGCTTATCTCGATTAAGTTTAGTTTAAAGGCTTATCTCGATTAAGTTTAGTTTAAAGGCTTATCTCGATTAAGTTTAGTTTAAAGGCTTATCTCGTTTAAGTTTAGTTTAAAGGCTTATCTCGATTAAGTTTAGTTTAAAGGCTTATCTCGATTAAGTCTAGTTTAAAGGCTTATCTCGATTAAGTCTAATTTAAAGGCTTATCTCGATTTAGTCTAATTTAAAGGCTTATCTCGATTAAGTATAGTTTAAAGGCTTATCTCGATTAAGTTTAGTTTAAAGGCTTATCTCGATTAAGTTTAGTTTAAAGGCTTATCTCGATTAAGTTTAGTTTAAAGGCTTATCTCGATTAAGTCTAGTTTAAAGGCTTATCTCGATTTAGTCTAATTTAAAGGCTTATCTCGATTAAGTTTAGTTTAAAGGATTATCTCGATTAAGTTTAGTTTAAAGGATTATCTCGATTAAGTTTAGTTTAAAGGCTTATCTCGATTAAGTTTAGTTTAAAGGCTTATCTCGATTAAGTTTAGTTTAAAGGCTTATCTCGATTAAGTTTAGTTTAAAGGCTTATCTCGATTAAGTTTAGTTTAAAGGCTTATCTCGATTAAGTTTAGTTTAAAGGCTTATCTCGATTAAGTTTAGTTTAAAGGCTTATCTCGATTAAGTTTAGTTTAAAGGCTTATCTCGATTAAGTTTAGTTTAAAGGCTTACCTCGATTAAGTTTAGTTTAAAGGCTTATCTCGATTTAGTCTAATTTAAAGGCTTATCTCGATTAAGTCTAATTTAAAGGCTTATCTCGATTTAGTCTAATTTAAAGGCTTATCTCGATTAAGTTTAGATTAAAGGCTTATCTCGATTAAGTTTAGTTTAAAGGCTTATCTCGATTAAGTTTAGTTTAAAGGCTTATCTCGATTAAGTTTAGTTTAAAGGCTTATCTCGATTAAGTTTAGTTTAAAGGCTTATCTCGATTATGTTTAGTTTAAAGGCTTATCTCGATTAAGTTTAGTTTAAAGGCTTATCTCGATTAAGTTTAGTTTAAAGGTTTATCTCGATTAAGTTTAGTTTAAAGGCTTATCTCGATTAAGTTTAGTTTAAAGGCTTATCTCGATTAAGTTTAGTTTAAAGGCTTATCTCGATTAAGTCTAGTTTAAAGGCTTATCTCGATTAAGTCTAATTTAAAGGCTTATCTCGATTTAGTCTAATTTAAAGGCTTATCTCGATTAAGTTTAGTTTAAAGGCTTATCTCGATTAAGTTTAGTTTAAAGGCTTATCTCGATTAAGTTTAGTTTAAAGGCTTATCTCGATTAAGTTTAGTTTAAAGGCTTATCTCGATTAAGTTTAGTTTAAAGGCTTATCTCGATTAAGTTTAGTTTAAAGGCTTATCTCGATTAAGTTTAGTTTAAAGGCTTATCTCGATTAAGTTTAGTTTAAAGGCTTATCTCGATTAAGTTTAGTTTAAAGGCTTATCTCGATTAAGTTTAGTTTAATGGCTTATCTCGATTAAGTTTAGTTTAAAGGCTTATCTCGATTAAGTTTAGTTTAAAGGCTTATCTCGATTAAGTTTAGTTTAAAGGCTTATCTCGATTAAGTCTAGTTTAAAGGCTTATCTCGATTTAGTCTAATTTAAAGGCTTATCTCGATTTAGTCTAATTTAAAGGCTTATCTCGATTAAGTTTAGTTTAAAGGCTTATCTCGATTAAGTTTAGTTTAAAGGCTTATCTCGATTAAGTTTAGTTTAAAGGCTTATCTCGATTAAGTTTAGTTTAAAGGCTTATCTCGATTAAGTTTAGTTTAAAGGCTTATCTCGATTAAGTTTAGTTTAAAGGCTTATCTCGATTAAGTTTAGTTTAAAGGCTTATCTCGATTAAATTTAGTTTAAAGGCTTATCTCGATTAAGTTTAGTTTAAAGGCTTATCTCGATTAAGTCTAGTTTAAAGGCTTATCTCGATTAAGTCTAATTTAAAGGCTTATCTCGATTTAGTCTAATTTAAAGGCTTATCTCGATTAAGTTTAGTTTAAAGGCTTATCTCGATTAAGTTTAGTTTAAAGGCTTATCTCGATTAAGTTTAGTTTAAAGGCTTATCTCGATTAAGTTTAGTTTAAAGGCTTATCTCGATTAAGTTTAGTTTAAAGGCTTATCTTGATTAAGTTTAGTTTAAAGGATTATCTCGATTAAGTTTAGTTTAAAGGCTTATCTCGATTAAGTTTAGTTTAAAGGCTTATCTCGATTAAATTTAGTTTTAAGGTTTAACTCGATTAAGCTTAGTTTAAAGGTTTATCTCGATTAAGTTTAGTTTAAAGGTTTATCTCGATTAAGTTTAGTTTAAAGGTTTATCTCGATTAAGTTTAGTTTAAAGGTTTATCTCGATTAAGTTTAGTTTAAAGGTTTATCTCGATTAAGTTTAGTTTAAAGGTTTATCTCGATTAAGTTTAGTTTAAAGGTTTATCTCGATTAAGTTTAGTTTAAAGGTTTATCTCGATTAAGTTTAGTTTACTTTAATATACTCGCAAAAGGGAGCCACGGGCCCGATACATCGCGGTGACAGTGTCTTAAGATGTTTGCTAACTATAAGTAACAGTTATGGTTTAAAAGATATGCTAAAAACGTTTTAAGAAAGAGTTTTTCAGCTGTAGTTCAGCTTCGTTATCGCATTTATGAAGTCAGCGTGGGTTTCTGCCGAAATAACGGTGTCCGGTAGTGCGTTCCAATCACGTGCAGTACTATGCAGGAAAGAGAACTTCCTTAGGTTTGTTCGAGGGATTTCAGTTAGAACACGTTTTGGGTGGCCGTGTCTACTTTTTGACGGATTATGTTTTATGTCTTTCAGCAGCGGGTGGAGCGGTGGAGGGGGAAACCACTTGTGAAATCAGGTGTACAAAATTTTTGAAATCACAATTGAAGTCCATAAAGTCTCTATAAATCGCAAAGTTTAGTTGAAATCTCGGAAGTCTTAGGAAGTCCCTAGAGAATCCCTTGAAGTCATGCGAAGTCCCTTGGAAATCGCTTGAAGTCATTCGAAGTCTCTCGGAAGTCTCTTGAAGTCCCTTTGAAATCTCTTGAAGTCTCTTGGAAATCTCTTGAAGTCTCTCGGAAATCTCTTAGAAGTCATACGAAGTCCGTTGGAAATCTCTTGAAGTCAAATGAAGTGCTAGAAAAATCCCTTGAAGTCTATTGAAATTCCGTCTTTCATAAGTGGAAATTTCCTTTTCTTCAAATTTTATTTTCAATAATCTTGATCAGGGCCGGAAATAAGCACAGGACACTGGAATTTTAAAATGTGCCATAATTTTGTTAAAAACTAAGGGGGTCACTGGACAGTTTGACCAATAAAATGAAAAGTTTTGATAGCTTGACTATGGAGATGTGATACTGTTTCTCCACACTACAGTGGACAATGTCCTATAAATTTTCCAGTCAAACAGGGGGGCCCTGGTCTTGATCCCTCAATTTTCGGCCCTTATCGGAGGTGCAATGCTACCAGACTCTTGTGCCAGACACTCTTCCCCAGAATTTTTTCCTTTTTGGACTTATTGTCGGCTGCTAATCTTTCCGTTTTCAAAGAATATTCGTAAAAACTATATATTTTTGTTTGTGGCGAAGTTTAATTGGCTTAATTTAAACTACTATTTAACTAAATTGGGAACCTTCAAAATACAGCATACAAGCAGATAATAAAAAAATTGTGTCTTCTAGTTCTCTGAACTATGAATTCGAGTATGAATCAGACGATAATCAGTTTCAAAAACCTGAGGGGTCGGACGTTTTGGAAAAAGTGTACGGGATTTTGAAATCCAATTTGATTTCTTCGGATTTCGTTTGATTTCGTCGGATTTTGTTTGATTTCAAAGTTCGATAAAATCCAACGGATTTTGCAATTTTTCCGGTGATTTCCTCGGATTTTTCCATGATTTCGGCAGATTTTGGGATATTTCAATTGATTTCGTTGGATTTTGTGATTTCTTTTGAGCTTGGATTTCGTGAATTTTCTAATGGATTTCGCGATTTCGTTACTGATTTTGTGATTTCTCTGTTGATTTTGTGGTATCTTTACTGATTTTGTGATTTCTCTACTGATTTTGTGATTTCTTTACTGTTTTGTTATTTCGTTATTGATTTCGGATTTTTTGTGAGATTTCTTAAGTTGGATTTCGCGGGTAGCGTACGGGATTTCATGAATGACCGACCCCTTGCAAAAACTACTGCCCAAGCGCTCACTGGCGTGATTGAGTTAGCTATGTCACGACAAAAACTTCTTTCCGAAAATAGCGGCCGATCACCATAGATATAGTAAAACTATAAAGGGTCTAGATCCACTTCTCTGGCTTAGGCTTAACGAAAAAAACGCGGAAGGGGCAACGAGCAGACAGCCGCTATTTTCTGGGGTAGCCGTATAAAACGCCATCTATCGGAGACAAATTGAAGTGGTGAGAAGTAAATCGCGCGGGAAATGGGCTACCCCCAGAAAATAGCGGCTGTCTGCTCGTTGCCCCTTCCGCGTCGACCTCCCATTGAATTGTGTATCTATCTACCCTTTTATAATATCTATGCCGATCACGTGATCATAGTTTACCGCGTGAAACGTCGCAGATTTCTTGAGACATAAGCGACGATCAAATGGATCAGTATACTATCCGGGCTTGTATCTGCGCCAAATAATTCTGCATAGATAATTGCTTTCGGTTGCGCTGCACCTTAGTACTTAATAGCGAAGTACATAGATATTTTTAATTATTACAATTTAATGAAGTCTTGAGAAAAAAATAGAAATCGGCTTTAGTCTATAAATTCTATTGAAGTCACTTGAAGTCTATAAAATGTAATGAAGCCACTTGAAGTCTATAAAATGTAATAAAGTCACTTGAAGTCTATAAATTATATTGAAGTCACTTGAAGTCTTTATAAATTGTATTGAAGTCACTTGAAGTCTTTATAAATTATATTGAAGTCACTTGAAGTCTTTATAAATTATATTGAAGTCACTTGAAGTCTTTATAAATTTTATTGAAGTCATCTGAAATCAAATACAGTTAGTGAAGTCTTTGAAGTCAAATGAAGTCTATGATAGTTCAATTGAAGTCATTTGAAATCTGAAATCAGGTGTACAAAATTTTCTTAGTGGTTTCCCCCTCGGGAGCGGTGTAGCTCCATGGTAAATTTTATTAAAAATGGTTAATCGTCGAGTTTTACGTCGAATAGATAATGTCGGCCATTTTAAACTGGATATGGTTTCTGTTATGCTGGATACTCCACGGTCGTGCTTCTTGTTTTTTACGAACCGTGCTGCGTTATTCTGGACTAGTTCTAGTCTATGGATCAAGTACGCCTGGTGTGGGTCCCATATGGCAGAGCCGTATTCGAGCAATGGGCGCAAGAGTGTTTGGCAGGCTAAATTTTTTGTTGTTTCATCACAGATTCCTAAGTTTCTTCGGAGGAATCCTAGTACGCTAGCTCATTTGTGGTTCCCAGGATAATCGCCTACTACCCTTTATTCCCAAATAGTCGATTTGCTCTACTTCGGGAATTTGTGTATTGTTAAGCGTGTATGTTAACGGTCGTTGAGAGTTACGGCGCGAGATGCGCAAGCAGGCACATTTAGGAATGTTAATCGGTAAGTTCCATTTCTTAGACCAGGTAAATACTTTGTCGAGGTCGGATTGTAACTGTGCTGAATCGTTGTCCGTTTTGATGACCCTGTATGTGGAGGAGTCGTCTGCAAATAGCGGCATCTTGGTACCTTCACTGGTTACTTCTGGTAAGTCATTGAGGTATAGGAGGAAAAGTAGTGGGCCCAGGACTGATCCTTGGGGGACTCCCGATGAGACCTTTGTTGTAGTTGACTCGTGACCAGATACGACGACTTTGTAAGTCCTACCCTCAAGGAAGTTTGATATCCATAGAAGGTTTGAACCGGTGACGCCAAAGGACCGGAGTTTAGCTTTAAGGAGTTCGTGATCTACGCTGTCAAAAGCGCGTCTGAAGTCAAGGAATATTACATGTATTTCGTGCCCATTGTCGAGTGCTTTAGTCCATTGGTTTACACATAGGATTAGCTGCGTTTCAGTTGAGTGATTTTTACGGAAACCATGCTGCTCAGATGACAGGAGACCATGTTTTTCAAAGTTTAAAGGTTTATCTCGATTAAGTTTAGTTTAAAGGTTTATCTCGATTAAGTTTAATTTAAAGGTTTATCTCGATTAAGTTTAATTTAAAGGTTTATCTCGATTAAGTTTAATTTAAAGGTTTATCTCGATTAAGTTTAATTTAAAGGTTTTCTCGATTAAGTTTAATTTAAAGGTTTATCCGGATTAAGTTTAATTTAAAGGTTTATCTCGATTAAGTTTAATTTAAAGGTTTATCCGGATTAACTTTAATTAAAGGTTTATCTGGATTAAGTTTAATTAAAGGTTTATCCGGATTAAGTTTAATTTAAAGGTTTATCCGGATTAACTTTAATTAAAGGTTTATCCGGATTAAGTTTAATTAAAGGTTTATCCTAATTAAGTATAATTAAAAGGTTTATCCTGATTTAGTTTAATTTAAAGGTTTATCTTGATTAAGTGTGTAATAGAAATACGAGGCTTTATCAACAGCTATACAGTTTAAATATTAATTAAGTAGTCCATTTATAATTTATTCGAGTTTTTATCCAAAATATGTATATTTTATGTTTAAATCCACCCTAATTATACTTAATTATGTTGAAATTAATGAAGCATTTTGGTTTGGCAGTATTGATTTAGCTTATAAATTGAGCTTAAAAAAATTATTAACCTTAATTTTAATGTTTAAATGAGTTTTTGATTAGTTCCAACACATTGCGTTCAATTTTTATCATGCCCCGTGCTAAATTTGCGGTAACGTGAAGATTTAAGGTATGTCCGCACTAGGCCAAAAACTGCGCTAAGTTCGCTGCGTTCGCTACGCTCGCCAATCACGCCGAGAAAACCAGCTGTTCGCACTTCGAAATTTTCCGCGCTCAGCGTACTCGACGAAGCTGGCGAGAGAGAGAACGAAGTTGAAAATGTTGAACTTTTTGCGTCGATCTCGCCAGCGTAGGCGACGCACAACCAATCAGCGTCCATCGTTTTACGGACGTCATATTTAAAGAGCTGCATCGGTTTTTATTCACTATAGAAGTCTGAATTAATTGCATGTTGAATCTTGGTTTGGCTGCTATTTGGAATTTTTCTCGTTATAATGTCGGACAACGAAACTAGAATTGATATTAATGCAAATGCTCAACGAAGAGTTTATCCCCGTATCGTTCGTAATAATATCTCATTTTGGGTGTGGTATTATAAAAATCCCCATCTTTTTTTCTGTCCTGGAAAACTTGTCTAAACAAAATTCGTTTTATATGGTACCTTTTCTTTTGTTTTCGAATTAATAGCAATAAAATAATTAATTTATTCGCATGAGCTAAACGCTTCACTCCACTGCAATTTCCCGCCATTACTTCGATCTATTCACAGAACTTATCCCACGTGACAAAGAAAAGGTCGTGGATTGGTTGTGCGTCGCCTACGCTGGCGAGATCGACGCAAAAAGTTCAACATTTTCAACTTCGTTCTCTCTCTCGCCAGCTTCGTCGAGTACGCTGAGCGCGGAAAATTTCGAAGTGCGAACAGCTGGTTTTCTCGGCGTGATTGGCGAGCGTAGCGAACGCAGCGAACTTAGCGCAGTTTTTGGCCTAGTGCGGACATACCTTTACAATTAAATATGTTGTAACGGGGAGCCCGTTACAACGGATCACTACAAAGGTTACAATGTTAATGAATGATGTGATTCCATAGTTTCGCTTAAATACCAGTAATTAAATCATATACCTAAACAATTCATAGCAATTCTGATATATAAACAAACGGCAATGAGGACTGTGGAAATAGCGAATGTAACCCTCTGTTTCCCACGTGGTTACATTGAAAAAATCTGCACATGGAATTTATTTGAATAATTACGTAAAGACAATGTTCTTCTGGATTAACCAGCACCACTGTTACTTATATTTCTAAATTAAACAATCCACTCTTGGTAACAAATAATTTTTAAAACGTAATATCATATACCAGGAGAAAAATTGTTTTAACGAATCGTTTCCAACGTGGTTACGTTGAGAGAATCTGTGCTGATGTAAACATGGAAATTCCTCTACATTGGTTCAGTTTAAGGAAATATATCACACATCTTCACAATTAGTACCATTTTAGTGAGATTAACAAATGATGAAACCCTGTATACCTCCTTTGTTGGTAGCAGAAAACGAAGCAGAGCTGGAAATTAGCTTTTTTATCTTTAAAGGGGAAAGACACTATAAAGACTATATTACATAGACAAACTAAAATACAACTTAAGCCTTGGCCGTAAAGAACGTTCAAAAACTTACTTTAAATGACATAAAAACCTCTGTTGACTGTAATTATTTACCTGAATTACTTTTCTAGACGAAAATTCGACCTGATAACGACGTATTTCTTATTAAGGGTGCTACAGTTAATAAGAAAATACATATAAAGGTGCCCAAGCTCGGATGAAATACCAAAGTAATTTGTCAGCGTCTACTGCTAGATAGTCTGACCCAAAAGTAATTTTTGACGTACTTTCAGAATTAACTAAAATTAACATACTTGGAGTTAATTGATTTAAATTAAACTAGCCGATAGCACACCTTGAATACTTAATTGTTAATTCAAGAGTATTCCGAAAAGTAACTTCGCTGTAGTTATTCTGTTCGCGGTGGGGGTAAATCACGAAAAACGCCATGTTAATCTCCATAGGAAATTTAGTAAAAGCATGTGAATTTTGCTTTAACGTTACAAAAGGGTGTCAAGTCATATCTACAAGGGCCTACCGGCCCTGTAGAATTACTTTTTATGCGGACATTATTCTATAAAGAAGGGTTTTTAACTTTGTGGCCGCCATTTAAAAAGATGGCAACAGATCGAACCCGAAAGACCATTCAGCCCATCTATAGGTTAAAGGAAACCCGTGTACTAAATATCAGTGCAATTGATTGAAACGCACGGACTTTGTTGCAAAGAGAAGAGTTTTTACATTTCTGGGCGCCATTTTTTAAGCTGGCAGCGGATTGGAAAAATCTTTCTTAGTACGCGCCTACGACTTATCAGTAACGTTCCTGCAAAATTTCAGCCTTCTAGGGCAAGCGGTTTGGCTGGGCGTTGAAAATCAGTCAGTCTGTCAGTCAGTCAGGACTTCGATTTATATAGATACATATTTTGCTGATTTATTACTATTTTGATCTTAAAATCCTTAGTTTTAAAATAATAATTTCGAGAATGTTGGGATCTAGTGTTCATTTTACGTAGGTCTTAAATTGTTTCAAGTTAATTTCATTTTTGCTAGAAAAGATAAAATCTTTGGGCTGACCGGATTTTATTTATTTAAATTCCATCGGGAAAAACCCGAAGTGCGGGTTTTTCGGTGGACCGAATCTCAATCGGCCAAAGTGCGGATGATTCGGTTGATTGGTATTCGGCGCAATGCTACTGAAGCTTGAATAACTTTGTAATCTGCTAATATTTGTGACGGATTATAAAATGCCATCGTCTTTGCTTGTTGGTGGTGTATATTCTTTTCCATACTAAGTTCAACACTAATTTTACCGTTCGATTTTGCATGTGTGATTCAACTTGCTACCTAACTCGTATGCTTTGTGCAAAAATATCTGAACCGACTGGGAGTGTTGTGTTTGTTCTACAATCTTCGTTTCATCCAAATGATGTTCTGTGGTTCTCGAAACTGAAACCTTGTCAGAAGCTCGACGGTGAATACGAATGAAGCGACTCCAAGCATGGCCGCCCACAATCGGAACTTCGCTTCAATGTCCTTGAACCGGAGTACATGTACTTCATTCTCAGCCGTCGAATGTTGAGGTTGCAAGTCGATGTGGTAGTCTCTCTTGAGGGAGCGTAGAAACGGTGTCATTTGGCGGGTTTCCAATAAAGCCCGCAATCTGTAATATTGAATGGGTGAGATACTTCAGTTTTTCAAATCCGTAACATCAATCGGATTGTAACATTTGTCCTCGTGATTAATGCTGACTTTATTTGATAGTTTCAAGGTTTACACGAAACCTTTGTTCCGAACTTGTAAATGATATTCTCCAAAGATTTCAAGTAACATTATGATACAATTTCGATCAGAATTTGCGTGCATATTACGGGCATGTAGCATTATGAACATTTAACAACAAGAGTGTGGTTGTTGCCGCAATTTCTAAAACAGTTTTGTATTACAAATTTACAACACTGTTTTTGGGAATCGCGTTTGTTATTAGTAAATTGCTGTCTAGGTACACGCATCATATCGACGAGCCTTACGGCTTTTGGGGTTCTATTTGCCGAAATCATTTAAAATGGTGTCCCAAAAAATAATAAAATGTGCCCACGGGCAACTGAACTAGGATAGAAAGGAAACCAACCTTCGGTTTATATACTTCAAAGCTTCAGGATTCAGTCCTTTATTTGCAAAAAGAATCATTGGTTCCTCGAAGTAATTATTTAAACCAATGTGAGGATCCCAGTGAACGGTTTTGTTAAAATGCTCCTGCTCAACGGCTATATTCTGAAAAATATATGTATCCGCAAACCAAGCTTCCTTTCCTCTAGTTAGTTTTTCAATACGAATGTCATCAGATTTATACATCCGACTCCAATCGCAGAGAATTCTTATTTCATTATCAGTCTGAAATGATTAGAATATTACCAGGACAGAACTCTAGAAGTCTTCTTAGAAGAAAGTATGTAATCCTAACCGATCGACAAACATCATCCTCTCTAATTTTGGGAAAAAATCGAATCGGGATGACTTCAGATAAACTCACGGCATCGGTTACACTGTTGATATTTTCTGTTTTCTGAGATGAGTAGTTTGCTTCCAAGACTCCATTGAACAAATTGACGAGAATTGCAATTATCAGGAGGAATGATCCATCGCTGAAGCGAATGGCTTGTGACGAAGGAATATCGAACCCTAATGGAAGCAAAAACTGAGCCCACGCTCAGAACGTTTGCCTTAGAGACATTGATAATATATTTTGGTATAAATATAACATCGTTTACGCCCCCAAACTACAGCCAACCCTGAACGCATTACATGAACCAACCCGTGACGTCAGCGTCACTGGGAGAGTTAAAAATGTCAAAATCTTGTTCTATTATCAAGATAACGACAAGAACCACGCGTAAGAACACGTAGTATATCAATAGATTTCCTTATAAGCGAATCTGTTGAAAGTTGAAGTCATTAAAAAATACGGGTTTACCATTACCTTTTCCTAGAATGGCTCCAAAGTATTGCATAAATTTTTGTGACACAACGGATATGATGGATTTTCGAGGACCCACCAATAGCATGTGCAGTATATCAATCGCCACCAGCAAGGCAATAACGCAACCTAATCCAATCCATACCCGAAAAGGTATGGAACACAAATTCAAGTTTAACAAAGGGGTTTAAGGTGTTATGCAATTATAAGTATTGTTATTTAGTCGTTTCCCGTTTGGGTCTAGAACTGCTAACGCTGCCTTCTCTAATAACGATCAGGTGACACTCTCTTTTGCCAAAGGTTTCCGCGATGAAGGCAAGTTCCGTGCATTATAATTTACTAAAATTTGTTTTGGTAAAATTTAAGAAAGGCAGCAAGCGCCTGCCCCTGTCATTGCCTCACTCACGAAGACGTATGCGGTTTGTAGAGTTAAAAGAGAAATTAACGGCCTTTTGCTAACTTAGAAATAGCAATTGCGGTTGATTTTTAAAATATAATACTTTCAGAGAGTATTTGGTTTCTGAAACAGTAAATTGTGTATATATACATTTGGTAAGCGGGTGCTTCTAATATCGGTTTTTTAATCATATTTTACGCGGGTCAACGCTCTGTGGACTGGACTCAAGTGAACCATGTAAAATTATTATTATAGGCCAATCTTTGGCCATCTTGTATTTTGCTTAATCTTCCCCTTTCCCACTTGGGACTACTCTTTAAAGGCTTCGAATATACTGTAAATTTGCTTGAAATAAGCTGACCCCATTTTCCCTGAATTATATCGGAAAAACCTAAAGCATTGGATGAACTTTTTCTTACTCCAATCGAAATAGATGTTAGATCGTCAAAGGATCGCATTGGAGCTGCGACGAATGTCAGATTCTTTGCAGAGAGCATTATTCTGTGTGTGTACTGGAATGGAACTGTGCAGACTACTCCAAGCGAATTTAAGGGTTCCAATGTTTCCAATCTAAGTAATGCTGGCATCAAACCGATTGTGTCGTTCTGAAAATGAGCAATTGAACAAAACGTCAAAAGTACGTATTATTAATTCTCATATCTTAACCTCACCTAACCTAACCCAACCCATTCAAACCAAACCTAACTGAACCTAAACTAACCTAACCTAACCCAACCTAACCTGGTTTGGAGGTAAGAAAATGAAAAGCCCGCCTCTTAGCACGAACAATTTATTAGCAATAATAGAAATATTTTGGAAAAGGCGGCAGCTAATTAATAGGAGAATATTCTGGAAAAGGTGGCAGCTATATAGTAGGAGAATATTTTGGAAAAGGTGGCAGCTATTTAATAGGAGAATATTTTGGAAATTGTGGCAACGAATTATTGGGACCTTTGTTTTGGAAAAGGTGGCAACGAATTATTGGGACCTTTGTTTTGGAAAATGTGGCCACTAATTAGGTAACGAAATAATCACGAGACCAAATCGTCCCGAGACCGTAAAATCACGATACCTTATAGTCCCGAGACCGTAAATTCACGAGAACAAATAGTACCGAGACGAAAAAGTCCCGAGACCAAAAAATCACTGGACCAAATCAGCGAGACCATGTTTTCTTGTTCCGATTAGGAATCGTTGATGACCCACTCTGCAGGGAGGCAGAGGAAACCTCCTCCCACATCTTCTGCAGCTGCGACTATCTCGCAGCCCTGACGTTTGAACATTTCGACATGCATTCTATCAGAAGTAAATGAACCGAAGTTGTGAAACTCCTATTGTTTTAATGTTAAGGGCTATTTCCCATTACGGCGCTCTCGAATGGTCGAGAGAGTTTATACTAGAGTCTGCTTGAGTGAATTAAAATGGCGGCCTTCATAGGTGGGGTTTGTTCAACAGTTGGTAACGAAAGCTGGCTAAGAACTAAAACGTGAATACGCAATGTAATTTTAATTTATTTCCCAAAGTGGCAACTAAAAATAAAGCTGTAACGTGTAAAATAGGAGAAATTGCTCTTAAAAATAAAGATTCGGGCAGCAAAGAGGCTAAGCCGTTGAACAAATTGACATTGTAAAGCATAGCAGCATTACTACTGTTTTGAGTAATGAACTTAGACCTTAGATTTTTTGCCTCATTGAAGTATTGTACAGTTAATTCTGCCATTGAACGATTCGTTCTAATTTTAGCTTTTGTTTCATAACATTTTGGTGTGTGTTGACTAGGTATATTAACTTCCAAAGTGACAAACTGTCGTTCAACAGCTATTTTTCTGGTTCTTCCTCTTTTTTTAGGCGTTTGAGGCTTACATTGGATTTTAAGCTTGTTGTACAAAGCGACCAAATTTTCCACATAGCTTTTGCAGTATCAGAATTTATTAATTTTAGGTACAATTTAGTCTCGAAAGCACGGACGGTATGCTGTATCTTTCGGCAAATTTCCTTCCATTTAGGAATGAATTCAGTTCATCTACACAGCCACAGACTAAATCGAAAACTGCCTAAAGAGCTAAGCGTAACAATAGCAGACGCCAAATTTTTGTAATCCCGATCTCCAAAGGTCGCTATCAGATGGTGCGTCAGATAGTATCCCATCAACACTGGCACGAACTTTCTCAGTAGAAAATGGGGAACAAATGCATCGATGTTTCAATAACCCCCCTCGATGGGGCCAATGCATTTGGTTATTTATCCATTCTTGATAACTTCGGTTCATTTACTTCTGATTCTATGGAACCGCACCAGTTTTCGGCCTATCGGATTCTCCGTTTCATCGAGGCGACAGGACTATACGCGTCACCCCTTTCAACATTAACATTAACATTAAAGTCCGAGCTACGTATTGAATAGGCATGGGAGTTATTAAGTGTTTGACATTGCACCTTTAATTTTCAATTCTAATATAGGACTTAATATCGAATCGTATTTCATATACTTATTTACGCATAATTTGCATTCTAAACCCATAGTGAAGATGGTCAGTGAGCATGCCGGTAGTTCAAATAAAGTAGATTTCTTGTAATTCCCCAAATACATACTCTAAGAAAATGGAGTGTGATTTAACACCTTTAAAAGTGGTTTTTATGGGTTCAAATTTGACACCGTTTCAAATGTTTTGAAGGGATTTAATCACTCTTATTTGAACAATGGGTGTCAAATTTAAGAATGTATATTGTGCAACAGAGGTGCAGTTTAACACCTTTTCAACTCTTATATCGCGCTAAAAGTTAACTGTTACTCTTTCATGAGTGTTAATTGTGCAATTCCATGAAGGGTGCGGCACAGCACCTTTACGAGTTCGAAATAACACTTTTTACAAGTTTCACATATCACCTTTAGGAGTGTCGCCTTACACGTTTAGCAGTGTTTTATAAAGGTGGTCAATTTATTTGTTAATATTATTTAAGCGATAAAAATATTTTCTTTAATGAATATCATCTTTTAAAAAATGTTTTTAGTTTTCATTTAATTCGTACAATTAAGTTTTTTCGTT